>NC_081567.1:36626979-36719613 GCF_022355385.1 Mustela nigripes
GGAGTACATTCCCAGTAAGCAGAGAACATGACAGATTACTCAACTTCTACCCAATGGGAGAGGGAGGGTCTTTACCTAGAGAGATGACAGTCTCATAGTTTTCCCGCATTACATCATTGTAGAGGGCCTTCTGAGTGGGATCCAGTAACTCCCATTCCTCCTGGGAAAAATACATGGCCACTTCTTCAAATGTCAACAAGCTCTAAAGAAGACAATGGGCTTCAGCTCAATACTTGCACTACAGAAGTTCTGGCCCATAAACTAAATGGTAGGCCAGACTGAATGAATTAATAGCAGATAATTTTTTACGTGAGAAGAGAAAGGAAGGAGGGAGAAGAATCAGCAACAGAGTAGGAGATGCCTAGTTCCTAGAGAGAACATTGGCACACGTGAGCACCTGCTGGGCAGGGTGGCTCCTGGGCAACAGGGAAAGGCAGCCCTCAACAGCTGGATCGCACAGCTCACCTGGGACTCAGGCAAGACGAGCTGAGGTGCCACTGTCCAGTCTTTGGTGTTTATCTGCTCAGGAAAGGCTAGGATCTGGTGAGCAGGCACAGCTGTGGGTGGAAAAGAGCCAGAGGAAATTTCTCTTGCTACTGATTACAAACATCATTAGCTTATTTCTAAAGTACAGATAACCTTGATTCTTTCAGGAGAAATGAACACTTTTAAATCTGCTACATGTTACCAAGAAGTGGCCTTCTCATCTTAAAGAGGAATCAAGCATCTACCAGCCTCTACAACAGGTTCCACAGTTCATAGTCTTTGGTTTCATGAGTGAAAGCCACAAAAGGAAATGTGTTTTTTCCCTCATGTATTCCTCAAAGTTGGGCAAAATTAGAAGTGTTTAAAATTGCAGAATTCTGTCCAGTGTGCCAAGGATGGGAATGGTAAAGCAGAAATTAACTTGATTTCAAGAAACAGCAATATCCTGTGAATAAGGAGCACTAAACAAGGGCACAAGTAGCAGATGAACAGGAGCCAGATCTTGGATGATCCTGTGTACCTCGATGAGGAATTTGGATTTTATTCTGAATAAATGAGAAGTCAAGTCACCGTAAGATTTTGGAAAGGATGACATCATGGTCAAATCCGGGTTTTCAAAAACCTTGGCTGCTGCATGGAAAGCAGACTGTGGCTAGCTTAGAGTGGTGGCAGAAGGTACTAGTTAGAAAGTACCGAGGTGGGCCTGATGACACACTCTTCTGGATTAGACCAACATGCTAACAATTCAAGAGGATGAGACATGCTTGGACTCAGGCTATACGGTGAATGTAGAGCCAAGAGGAAGATTAGGAGTGGGGTAGGAGAGCATGATCAGAGTAAAGAATGACTGCAAATTATCTGACCTGAAATATTGGGCGAGTGGTTCTGCTCTTTATGGAGATGGGAAAAGAAAAAGTAAAGATCTGGAGCGGGGGGGGAGGGAGGGATCAAGATTTTCAGTGTAAAGAATGAGCATGTGCACTTGAACAAAGCTCCCAGGTGATCTGGATACACCTTTCCCCTGTCCACACACCATTTGGTTGAAAAGACAACCCGTTATTGGAACATAGCCTCTCAGAGGAGTACATTCCCAGTAAGCAGAGAACATGACAGATTACTCAACTTCTACCCAATGGGAGAGGGAGGGTCTTTACCTAGAGAGATGACAGTCTCATAGTTTTCCCGCATTACATCACTGTAGAGGGCCTTCTGAGTGGGATCCAGTAACTCCCATTCTTCCTGGGAAAAATACATGGCCACTTCTTCAAATGTCAACAAGCTCTAAAGAAGACAATGGGCTTCAGCTCAGTACTTGCACTACAGAAGCAGCTCTACCATCTGGCCCATGGTAGACCCTGGGCACTCAAAGAATTCATAGCCACCCCCTTCATTTTAAAGAATTTTTTAAACATTTATTTATTTGACAGAGGACGAGAGATAGCAAAAGAGAGCATGAGCAGGGGGTGGAAATGGAAAGGGTAAATAAAGCACATGGGCCTCAATCCCAGGACCTTGGGATCATGACCTGAGCCAAAGGCAAACACCCAACCAACTGAGCCACTGAGATGCCCCACTTTTTTTTTTTTTTTTTTTTTCTTTTAAGTGAGAAGGCAGAAAGGAAAACCAAGGGATCATCAATAGCCTAGGAGGTGCCCAGTCCCCCAGGCAGAACACTGGGGCCAACATGCCTGTGAGCTGGGCAGTGTGTGTCCTGGGCAGCAGAGAAAGGCAGCCCTCAACAGCTGGATCGCGCAGCTCACCTGAGACTCAGGCAACAAGAGTTCAGGTGCCATTGTCCAGTCTTTGATGTTTGCCTTCTCAGAAAAAGCCTAGGATCTGGTGAACAGGCACAGCTGTGAATAGAAAAGAGCCAGAAGAAATTTCTCTCACTTCTATGAACAATCTAACTCTATTTCTAAAATACAGACAATACCAATCTTTTCATCAGAGACAGTATACATTTGCTACTGTGTATGGTGTCTTAAAGTAGCCTTCTCATTGCAAAGAGGAGCCAAATTACCAACTGACACCTAAAATAGGATCTCTGTTTTTCAGGAGTGACTTACTGAAAGAAAAACCCTTTTTAGTTTCCTCTCATGAAATAAATGGTTCTCAATCAAGCAAAAGTCATACATATTTAAAAATGAAGTACTCAAGGAACTCAGTGCATAATAAAAGATAAGATCTTTTATCATTATTTTTTTCCTAGACACAGTTCTATTCATATTCTGTTACTGATAACCCATTTCTGATCTCAATTTCTTCTGTACTTTATGAGAATGAGATGGCTCCTATTCTCTTTAGTTTTCTAAAGGAGAGTTCATGGTGTTATTACTGGAGTTCAGTGGTATAGATACCTCTGTATCACAGGCCAATGTTCAACTTCACCCACAACTGGTCTACTCTATCGATAAACACCCAGGAACCATTGTAATTGTTTATATGTCTATTTACAGATCTACAGTTCTCAACTCATAAAAAATACAACATTCTGATTGCAAAAATTCCTATCAGTTCCTAGGAATTAGTAATTATGTTCTGCCCTGTCTCACATACAAGCTCAGTTTCCTTACGAGAATTCTAGCTCAGTTGTTCTCGCAGCCCCTGGTGTATACTCCAAAATTCATCATGGGACACGTCCACTGGCAGTGACTCTCATGCCTTCGTCTTGAAGCCTATGACATCTCCAGTTGGAAGAGCACGGCCTCTTTTCCAAGCTCCCGACTGTACCCTACAAATAAATAATCACCTATTATGAGAAAACTTATGTTTAGTTAGGGGGTAAGTGATAGAAAAAGAAAAAAACCTGAGTAGAGATGGAAGGAAGTATGAAACACTAAAAAAAATGACTGAAAGATGAACAGAGATATTGGACCACGAATTTCCCACAAGGTATTAACTACAAAATGTGGGGAAATTACCATAACAAAAAAAGTTGTGGCAACTGCTAGCTCTGAGACAGTGGCTCCCACCCATTTGCATGCAGCAAAGCACAGACAAGCAGGGTTGCATAGACTATGTATACTCACGCTGTCTTGACAGGTTTTCTCCTTGACTTAGAAGCCTCTCTAAGTGGTTTCCTGTTTTATACTTTTAGGGTTTTCACCCATTACCACCTATGATGGCAACTGAGACCATGTATTGTCAGGAATATAATTAAGTAATGGATCTTCTTCATAAAACACTGAGAACAGGACAAAAAATGCGCATCAGTAAGAAAGTCACAAGAACTTTACTATCCACTACTCCTAACTGGAGAAAAATGAACACTGAGAACAGGGAAAAAAAGTACACATCAGTAAGAAAGTCATATGAACTTTACTGTCCACTACTCCTAAGGGGAGAAAAATGAATAGAAAAATCTACCTTCCTTTCCTTTTTTTTTTTTTTTGAAGATTTTACTTATTTGAGTGAGAGAGAGAAAGAGCCAGCAGGGGGAAGGACAGAGGGAGCAGCATACACTCTGATAAAAAGGGACCCTGACATGGGGCTCCATCTCAGAAGCCCCAGATCACAACCTGAGCCAAATGCTGCCACATAACCCACTGAGCCACCAAGGGGCACGTCCTTTCCTTTTAAAGAATCCATTGCCAGACCCTTTCTTCTTCGATTATCCACTTGAAATAATGCACAGCTCATCGATAGACAAATACCCACTGAGGACTTGGTCTTTCTTTGTAAAAGTAATGATTCAAGAAAGGTTAGCAGTGAGACCATTTACACCCTCTGGCTGCAAGAGGCATGGGGATTCTCCAAAGACTTCACTGTTGTGCTTCCCACCCCAGCTACCCCACGCCAAGGAAGGATGAGGGGAATATTCTGAGTTCCTCTTAAATGTGAACGTGTCATCCCAGTCTTCTGTCTCTAGCAAGGGGGTCCAACTTCTCTGACCCTTCATCTTCTTGTGAAGACGAACCCCTCAGTGCGTGGAACATTCCAGATTCTCCTTTCCACTCTACGGATACCGGCAGGACAGCTGGGACACAGAAGTGACACCAGACGAGGAGGAAAGTAACGAGGGAAAAAGCAGTCCTATTCTAAGACAGCAAACCCGGGTTCAGTAACTAGATGCTCCACACTCGTTTGACACTTCCCCGTAAACACCATCAAGGGCACCGTGCACAAGATCTAGCCCTGTGTTTTTAAACCTCTTTCCTTGGGGCGCCTGGGTGGCTCAGTGGGTTAAAGCCTCTGCCTTCGGCTCAGGTCATGATCCCAGGGTCCTGGGATCGAGCACCGCATCGGGCTGTCCGCTCCGCTAAGAGCCTGCTTCCTCCTCTCTTTCTGCCTGCCTCTCTGCCTACTTGTGATCTCTGTCTGTCAAATAAATAAATAAAATCTTAAAAATAAAAATAAACCTCTTTCCTTGACCCAGAAAAATCACAGCTGACCTTGGCTTACAAAACGCTTATCCAAATGCCAAGCCGCAAAGAACGAGAGAAGGGGAGTTGGTGCTGTCGACGGTGAGCCTTCGGCCCACCTTCCCTCTCTTCGACGTTCATTTAGACCTCGAGGCGAGAATGAGCAGAGTCGCGGGATCTCGCCTTCCCTGTCCTGAGGTCTCACGAACGGCTCCCAAATTCGGCCAGGACGCCACGATGTTCTCAAATGGCCGGCGGCCGGCTGCCCGGCCGGCTCAACCGGCACCCAGACGCTTGTCGCGCTCCGGCACCAGCAGAGGCTGACATCTCTGAAGCTGCACCTCCCGGGTCCCCCGGCCCGCGGAAAGTCCGGCCAGCGAGTCGGGAAATTGGCCACCGCGGCCCTGACGCCGTCTCCGCAAAGGCGGACAACAGGATGGTCTCCGGAGCCCGACGGCGGGGCTCTCCGAAACGGTCCGGCCGTCAGCCTGTGGCCGCCCGGTCCGAAACCACCGCCGCGCACGGACAATGGCAGCCTAGCCTCCGCCACCGCGCAGCGGCCGGGGCTCCTCGGGAGCTCCGGGGTCCACGCCGCTGCCCCTGCCACCCGCTCACCTGCAGGCCACCGCCCTCGCCCCGCGATGCTCCCAGGCGGGAGCCGCCACACGCAAGACCGGCCTTAATCTGGCCCGCGTCCCTGCCCGGGTCCCACCAGACACCGCGCTCCGGCCGGAAGCAGACTGACGCCCTTCCGGGGAGGGGCTTCGAGCCGCCGCAACGCGGGCCCCACCCTCGCGGAGGAAACCGGCTTTCCTTCCAATGCCGCCGTGGCTGTCCGAAAGAGTTAATGCTACCGAGTGTCCCGTTCCTGCCGCGGCCTAGAGGGGCCTCCCGGCAGCTCGGCGAGCGTCTGTCGCCGCCTCGCGTCCCGCACCGGAAGGCACTGCGGGTCCGGCTAGTGCCTACGTGGCCTTCGTGCAGCGCCGGTACTCGGAGCCCAGCCGGCGGGGATGGCCGCCCCTTCGCACGCGGGGCCCTCGGCCTTCCCGGGGCTTTCGTTCCGGTCAGGATCGGCGGCCCCCGAGGGCTTGTTCCCTCCTCTGGGCCAGTGTCCCTCACAACGATCACGTTTTCCTAGTGAGGTAGGTTCCAGCCGGTGTGACGGGTTCTAGCTGTAGTGTCCTTGCCAGGGACAGGGAGCCACGGCTCGGCCCCTAGTACGGGATTTAGGTCCCCTGCAGTCTTGGCTCCCTCTCCGTGCACGATGGCAGGCTCCCTGGATGATGGGAACCCCCTTTCCATCTTGTGTCCCTGCAGTCTCTGCCAGAGTTCGTGAACCCTACTTTCAGGATCCGGGCATTTCGGGTTGTGGGCGTCTCCTAATCGCCAGGACTCTCCCAGCGTCAGCCTTCGCCAGGCAATAGCTTACTTATTAGGTCCACTACGTGCAGCCAGGGCCGGAGGGCACAGGGCAGTCTTTGCTGCAAGGAATCTGGCCAAAGGACTGGGGCACTTTTGTGACCATGAGGAGTAGGGAGGCTAGGAAGAGGGGAGGCCTAGGCTGAGTAAGGCGGGTGTCCGAGGAAGTGAAGTTTGCCTTATGGTTGGGGAAATGGTAAAAGACCTTGAACCTGATCTGTCCGCTCCATGGAGTGGGGCCACATCCACGCAGAGGGAAAGCCGGGAGACTGGGGTATGATCCATCATACGTGTTCACTAAGAGTGATCGGGCTACATTTGGAGGGAGGCTCAACAGTGAGAAAATAAGTTCTTGTAGCCCTCTCACCGGGTGCCTCTCATGGTGGTGAAGAGACTGCATTTTTTTTTTTTTTTTTTTTTTTTGACAGAGATCACAGGTAGGCAGAGAGGCAGGCAGAGAGAGAAGGAAGCAGGCTCCCTGCTGAGCAGAGAGCCTGATGCGGGGCTCGAACCCAGGACGCTGGGATCATGACCTGAGCAGAAGGCAGAGGCCTTAACCCACTGAGCCACCCAGGCGCCTTGAGACTACATTTTTAATAAAGTAGATCCTGGAACATCGGTGGAAATTTTTTCCCAGGGCAGTTCATCTAGAAGTAAGGGGAAGGTGGGAATGAAAATGGGAGACCAGTACCGGGTCACTATATTACTTTTGGTTTTAGGTGGAATCCTGTTGTGCTGATCCCTTCTCCGTGAGAGCAAAGGGTTAAACACGGGAGATGAGAAGCATCTACGAAGGTCACTTGCACAGGTTTCAGAGCAGACTCGTTTCCTAGGAACCTGCGTCAGGCAGAGACTTAGTTTCTTCAGAAGCAATTCTTTCCAGGGTGCAGTAGTGCTCTTAGCATTGAGATCCTCACCACCGGGCCCACGGCTGAGCATATGCTGGGAACTTACTAAAGCGAATAAATGAAGTTCTGCCAGTGGTGCCCTTGCAGCGTACTGGCGGGCCTGATTCATAACCTGGGTGTGGAGGTGGTTGGGGGAGGAAAAGTGGGAAAAGACACCCTGTGAAAGCAAGAAGGCAGCGCAAACTGGGGAACCATGAAAGAGGACCAGTAATGATTTTTATAGACTGAAGCCTGTGCCAGGGTTCCTTTCCCTTGCTGTGGAGCTCACCAGACTCCTTTTGAAATCACGTTCCCCTGCCTGAGCACTGCTGAAAAATGATGAACGTACAGCTGGGGAGCAATGACAGGGAAGACCTGGCCTTTATATCGAGATACCACACAGCTGCCGTGTTGGGCTGAATGGTGTTGCCGTGTGACCGGCTAGAGTTAATAATGGTGCTACTGACTAATCAGTTCTCTCTTTTTTCTTTTTCCATGTATATTACTTATCATAGAATAATTCCCTTAATTATTGTTGCTTGATATTAGGCTGTATTTGCTCCACACCCTATTCACAATCCTACTCTTTCACGATGCTCTCTGTTTCATAATCTCTTGAGATCAGGATGTGTATGAGGGAGCAGGGTCTAGAAATGGCGAGGAAGCTGTGGCTCTGGTTGAGGATGTACAGAATGCATCTGGCCAGCAGGTGAGGACAGGCATTCAGGACCTGCTGAGTGTCATTGTGAAGAACCGAGCGAGAAGCACAGGAATCTGCTTAGTGGAGAGGAGCCGACCTGAGAAATGCACAGTAGCGCTCTGTCTGCCACCAGAAACCACAAGCTGGCTTGGGGTGGTCCCTGCCCTTCGTCTTTGGGGAGAATTTCTCGTTTGGTGCAATAACGTAGACACGGATATATTCAATTTATGTTTAAGGTCCCTAATACAAATGTAAAACCTCAGAATACTTTCCAACAGAAGGCCAGGGAAAGGACAACTATCCCTCACCCTTGGAGTTGGTGAGTTAAAATCCAGTGTCTCTTGATGAAAGTCTCCTTGAGGGCAGATGCCATGTGTTATTCACTAAATAAAGTTGCATTAGAGCTGCTCCTGCTGCCAGGATTAAGGGGTCGGTATGGGATAGTGACTAGTTTCACAAAGTATGCACTTGTCCACTTAGGGATTAGGTCGGACATGTCGTCAGTGTAATGATCTTGTACATTTTGGGAGAAGGGAGCTGTGAGAGGCACAGGAGAAGAAAAGGAACTTGGCTTTGGTTGTAGGAGTTTGTGGGAAGAAGGCAACTGAGATCCCAATCCCAAGTCTGGGAGAGGCACAGAGTAGAGGAGGAGTGTGGGCCAGAGGGACGCTGTAGGCTGAGCCCCTCTGCAGTCAACAGGAAGCAGCTCGCTGGGTGCAGAGACTACATGCCTGGAACGGGAGATGCCCGTGACCCCAGTGAGGAGACAGACGTATCCTCGGGCTGCGGGAGGAAGAGCGGTGTTGACATAATGTGGAGAAGGCAGAACCGTGTGGTGGGGACATGAGGGTCCAGGCTGAGGAAGTTCCTGAAGGATCCAGGGCATCGGGACAATTACTAACCACTAGGAGGGAGCAGAGAAGGCCAAGCAGTAGCACGTGGACAGAGTTAGAGACTGGGTTGGTAACCAGCGGGAGCCGCTACATCTGATAGTCCTCCTGCTCCTGGCTCCCTTGGCCTCTCTCTGTGGGGCCGGTCTCTCCCTCGTGGCCACCACCATTTCAGAGCCAAGCTCTTCACAGGAGTGAGATGGTACAGGAATGTCGGGGTTAAAAGAGTTACCTGAAACCTGTCTGGGATGGGACGGGCAGAGCAGGAAGCGGAGGGGAGAGGGAGCAGAGCAGGTTGGTAGCACGCGTCAGGACGCCGGCCGCCTCTGCCTACCACCCCTCGCTCACTAAGGGCCAGTTAAAAGCTTGGGACATAACAGACGCAGGGGGCTCTGAGTGCCTGCCACGTACTGGGGATTTCACAGTGAATGTGACAGGCGTTGTCCCTGGCCTGCAGGAGCCACACTCCATGGGGAAGCGGATGACAGGTGAAGAAAGAAAGCTACTTTGGGTAACTGCTCGACAGAAATGAGCAGCTGACGTGCTAGACAGGGACCGCGGTGCGGACAGGAGGCACGCAGGGCGTGTCTGAGGAAATATTCACAGCATTGTATGACCAGCACCCCTAGGGGCACCTGGATGGCTCAGTTAAGCATGTGTGTTTGGCTCAGGTCATGATTCCAGGCTTGGGATGGAGCCCTGCATCGGGCTCCCTGCTCAGTGGGCAGCCTGATTCTCTCTCTGCCTCTCCACCCGCTTGTGCTCTGACAAATGAATAATATCTTTAAAAAAAAAAAAATCAGGGTGCCTGGATGGCTCAGTGGGTTAAAGCCTCTGCCTTTGGCTCAGGTCATGATCTCAGGGTCCTGGGATCGAGCCCTCTGCTCAGCAGGGAGCCTGCTTCCCCCTCTCTCTCTGCCTGCCTCTCTGCCTACTTGTGATCTCTGTCAAATAAATAAATAAAATAAAAAAAAAAAGAAATCTTACTTATGTAAGTAATCTCGACACCTGATACGAGGCTCGAACGCACAACCACAAGATCAAGAGTCATATGCTCTTCTGACTGAAGACAGCCAGGCACACCTACTCCCTTTTAAAAGCCAGCTCTTTATTTAATCCAAGTCCTACAGAAAAACATGACCTGTTCATGCTGTTTACGTGAAACAGAAAATTGTCGAACAAGTGTATCTGCAGTAGTGTTTCTAAGCAGATGAAACAATCAGTGTATCATTATAAATCTCAGTATTTACTTTCTTAGAATCCTTGGGAACGTCCCTGCCGTCCGGTGTGTGGTTGCTGAGGCTGTGGGGTTGAATGTGAAGGGGCAGGACTTACCGCGTGCCAAGGCCCGCTCCTGCTGCTCACCCTGGCTTCAGGCTTAGGTCCCTCGCACTGGAAGCTCCTCCCGATCAGACTTGTGTATGTTCCCTGAAGTTCCGTTAATACGTCCACAGAATGAACCACTTCCATACTAGAATTCCTGCAGATGGATTTCTGGGACAGTATATATTATGCTGGCCTGGGGGAAATGAAAGGCTTGAGTTACTGTGGTATTTTTAGGAGGATGAGGGTCATCTTTAGGTGGTGGGGCTTAAAGCCTCCCCCACCCCGTATGAAACATGTTTTTTTCTGTAATTTGCATATACAGCTTTAGAATGAAGCAGTTCGTTGTTTTTTGTTTTTTGTTTTTTTGTTGTTGTTTTTTTAAATAAACAGCTATTATACCAACAATCTGCTGGAAGGAGCTTCTCACCACACAGAGGCCACTGGCTATGGCCGTGGTCCCCACTCTGAGGGGACTAGGGGGCTCTGAGACTCCGCTAGGGGGCGTGTTCAAGCACATCCCCAGCTTCAGATACAGTGGGTGCAGGTGGGGCCCAAGTGTATGCATTTGTGACAGGAGATCAAGACCCTCCTGGCCATCCTCTGGGACCCTTCATGAGGAACTTGGACTTGTCAGCACAGCAAGACCTACAGGGCGGTGGCAGGACGTCTCTGGGAGCAAGGCATTCTGCGGGCCCCAGAGCTGTCCTGTGCCGAGTTCAGCAGTCTGCGGTTGAGGTGCTGGGAGGTGGGGGTGGGCCGTGTGCCGGAGCCTTGTGTCCTTCATGAGGCAGTGGGTGCTCGGTCAAGTTCCTGGGCCTCTGCACCCAAGGTGGCGAGCCATGCTGTTCCCGGACACGAGGGAAGGGCTGCGGAATCCGGAGAGCTGAGTTGGCAGAACGGGAAGCCCACAGCAACTGGAGATGGGTCCTGGGCGGACGGCGTGGCCGGGGATGAAGGGGACTTCCAGGAAACTGGCCGGGAAGGTAGGAGACGGGACCTGCTGATCTTGTTCCCATATGGAATAGGTAGGACTCTTGGCTCTGATAGCCAGGGGACAGGGAAGTCCCCGCAGAGGCTGTCACTCTGCCATCAAGAGGGCGCTGCCTCCACTGCTGCGAGCCCACAGCCCCGATGGCACTCAGCGTTGCGGCTTTTCCCCGTCCCCTCCGCAGCCCAGGTCCACCTGCGCTGGCCTCTCTCACAGAGCACATGGTGTTACAGCTACCGTCCTTGGCTTCCTCAGACCACTGTGGGCCTCCAGCCCGGACTCTCTCCCCTTCCTTCCTGCTCCAGCAATGCCCTCCTGTCCTGACCGGAGTGTGTGTTGGCCGCATCCCTGCAGCACACTTTCCCCTCGTTTCCGCCAAGCTCAGGGCAGCCTGTTGCTACTTAGCTGCTGGCGGTGAGGCCGTTGACAGTGGAGGTGAGACCTGGGGACAGACTGGCACAAACAGAGCTGGCCTCTTGGCCTCAGATGGGTCACCGTGTCTGAACATCCAAAAAGAGACAGTATAGGGGCGCCGGGGTGGCTCAGTCAGTTAAGCGTGTGCCTTGGCTCCTGTCCTGATCCTGGGGTCCTGGGATCGAGTCCCGCATCAGGATCCCTGCTCAACGGGGATGTACTTCTCCCTCTCCCCCTGCTTGCTGCTCTGCCTACTTGTGCACACACTGTCTCTGTGTCAAAAATAAATAAATAAAATCTATGAAAAAGAGGGGTAGTATAGGACAGTAGTGGCATCTAGGGGTGATTTTCCTGTGAGACCAGGGTTAGGAGTTTGTAAATACTAAAATCAGAGAATGAAACTAGGCTAGTATTTAGCAAAAAGCTGAATCCTGGGAGAAATTACATTTAGGGGGTATCTGGGTGGCTCAGCTGGTTGAGCATCTGCCTTCAGCTCAGGTCATGTTCCCAGGGTCCTAGGATTGAGCCCCATGTCGAGCTCCCTGCTCAGTGTGGAACCTGTTTGTCCCACTCCCTCGCCAGTGTACATAACTTGCTTTCTCTCTCTCATAAATAATAACTTAAAAAAAAAAAGACAGCATAGAACAGTACATGGGATCTCCAGGTTTCTTCCTCACGACCACAGGGTTTGGACCGTGAACATAGTAAACTGGAAAATGCACTTAGACTGTTACTTAGCACAAGGCTGAATCCCATGAAGAATTCCATTTACAGGGGCACCTGGGTGGCTCAGTGGGTTAAAGCCTCTGCCTTTGCCTCACGTCATGATCTCAGGGTCCTGGGATCGAGCCCCGCATCGGAATCTCTGCTCAACAGGGAGCCTGCTTCCCCCTCTCTCTTTGCCTGCCTCTCTGCCTACCTGAGATCTCCATCTGTCAAATAAATAAAATCTTAAAAAAAAAATTCCATTTATGTATTTGTCCCTTATGGTGCTTTAACTGCGACTTTTCTCGTTGTCCTGTTCTTTCTTCACAGCCCCAGGTCTTTCTGTTCCCTCAGGTCTTGACATAAAACACACACACACACGCTAAAAGAGAGAATAAGAAAACGGATGACTCGGGGCAAGCAGAAGTGAGGAAGGCCGTGTGGAGAAAGTCTAGGGAAAACTCTGAGCCCAGAAGAGACCAGAAGGGTGAGCCTGAGCCAGGAGGGCAACATGCATGTTCTCCAGGGGAGCGGGCGGGAGACCCCCGTCCCAGGACAGGAGGCAGCAGGCACCCTGGGCCGGGGAGAAGGCCTGTGCACGTCTCCTGAGCGGGGGAGACGACTCTCAGGGCTCTCCCTGTCGCCCCCAGCCACTCCCCGAACTGGGAAAAACATTTAAGTGCCAGTAGTGTGGGAGAAGCTTTAGCCAAGGTTCCTACCTCATTCGGCACCAGAGTCCACACAGGAGAGGAGCCTCACAAGTGCGGTGAATGCGGGAAAGGCTTCAGTGAGGGCTCCAAGCTCTCTGCGCACCTAAGGACGCACACAGTGGAGAGAGTGGTAGCCATAGTGCCTCTATGGCTGCGGGGAATGTGGGAAAAGCTTCAACCAGAGCTCCAGGCTCATTGTCCACCAGAGGACCCACACCGGGGAGAAGCCTTATCAGTGTACCGTCTGTGGGAAGAGATGCAACAACAGCTCCCAGTTCAGTGCTCACTGGCAAGTCCACAGTGGGCGGAGCCCCCAGCCCTGTGCCCATGTGGGAAAAGCTTCAACAACAGCTCCCTCGTCCATGCCCAGCAGAAGACGCACACTGGGGAGAAGCCCTACAAGTGCTCTCGGTGTGAGAAAAGCGTCCCCAAGAACCCTGTTCTCACCCCCCATCAGGGGCACACAGAGAAGACACACGCACACCCCCAAAAGGGACACATGTTATGAGCATATAGGAAAACCAACACATCAGTCCCCTAGTGTGAGTATTCCGAAGCATCTATCGGCTTGTGGAGGCTTCTGTGATCGAGTCCCTGGCTCGGCAGGAGACTTACAAGCGGATCTCAAGAACCACAGCAGGGACAGGAATCCGAGTACATGTGCCCAGCTCTCTTCCTAGGCGCGCCTGTGACCCACAGTCCTGTGTCACAGTGGACCTCCACACAGATCCACAGTCCTGCCAGGAAACAAGGGTAGCCTTGTCCTGGACAGAGAATGGGTGGCTAGAGGCCTGGGAACGGTTTCTGGGGCAGGTCAGAGAAGACCTTTTCCCTGCTCATGGGAAGCACATCTGGAAGGGAATGGCCTTCATGAATCCTAATCCAATAATGACCTCTAGGCACCTGCTCTCTGCCATGTCTACCTCAGAGTAGGTCACTGCTCTGTCCGCCAGTCACCCAGAAAAGAGAGTAAAGCAGGAGGGACAGCTTAAGTCACAGGGTACCACTACTCTAAGTGACTTAATCTCAGAGTAGAGGGGAGCAGCAGAATTGGGTTGGAGGTGGGCTGCATGCTCACGGCGGGGTGGGGGGACATCAGAGGTGTAAGGAAAACAGGGGTCCAGGAGGAAGGACCTGCATTGTGGAGTACTAAGAAATAACCTATAACCTGTTTTTCTGAAGAGAGATTTAACCTGTGAAATTTCCACGGATTAAACGTGGTCAGAGATGGGCATTTCGCCTAGTTCCTGGCCTGTGCACACAAGCTGTTAGTACTTTCTTGAATTACGGTGAAAGCAAGTGTCATGGTGGCTGCTTCAGTCTTTCTGAGGAATTAAGCAAGAACAATTTTTTTCTTCAAAACAATAAAGGAAAGTTTTAGTTTTAGGGAAGAAAGAGAAGGCAGGCAAGTCCTAAGAATCCGTGTCAGTGTCTCCTCCAGTTGAGCCTTGCCCAGGCACCCACATTTCCCTGCACATATCGTTCCCGAGCAGGACCCCCACGACAGCCTATGCTGGTTGGTTCCCAGAGCCCCAGGCGTAACACTGCTCTACACAGCGGGAAAAAATGGCATCTTTCCAGAGCCTGGGTGAAGGCAAACAGGTGGGTTTCACTGTGACCTGTCCCGGGACAGCTGACTTCACCGGACATCATGTTGGGGAAGAGAGACAGCCCAGGCTGGATCCGCAGGGAAGGGCTTTGCATACCTGGTCAAGGAGCTGGATTTGCTTAATGAGGGAACCTGCGGAAGTCAGTGGAAACAACAAGGAACGGTGGCACCCAGGCAGCCTCTCCAGCAGGCTCCTCCCACTCCCGGGTGCTGCCAGGGAGTTGGGGGCAACTGCTGACTGCTTGCCTTGTTGGAAGTGGGGCTGCCTCCCCGCTCCAAACTGCTTCATGCCCCAGTCTGCCGGGCAGAGAAAGGAAGAACCCAGCACTCGCCTGTCAGCTGCCCTGTATGGTCTGGAGGAGACAGGTAGGAACTGGAGAGCACATTCATTTATTCATTCCATTAGGAAATATTTGGTATTTCCTCGTTCTCTGCTATACCAGGTTCTTTAGCAGCCGCATACAACACCGTCAATGAAGCGGACACCCCATCTTCCAGAATCACCTCACCGGACCTAGAGGAACACAAGCACCAGTCGGACAGTACCACCGGATCCAAAACCCCAAGATGGGACCCAGCTCTGCAGGGCCTCTCTTCCAAGTCTTGATTAATCCAACCTTTTGCTGTGCTCCCGCCACCCCACAGGGACTAGCTGCTCCCTGTGCTCACTATGTCGGGTACCTTTCTGCCTACCTCCCATGGACTCCCACAGCCTCACCACTGCACTGGCCCCTGGAGGAGGAATCTGAAGTAGGTGCATAGCAGGGAACACCTTCAGGCCTACAGCTCTCTTCTCCAGTACAGAACAGCCTCCTGGTTTGGTTCAGCCCGTCACATGTTTATTAAGAAGCCAGTTTTCCCTCCTGTGTATGAAATCCTGGCACTCACCAAATGGTTTCTGTAATTCCCTCCCTCACGGAAACATTTTAACTAATTGACAGAATCTCAGTGGGCACTTGTGATTTACTAACCACTCCTGCGGGCAAGATCCTCAAGATTCTCACAACCCAAAGATGACGGCCAAAGCCACAGGTCACCCCCCCCTTCACAGATATCTGTTGTGGTTCCTCAGTCTAAGATGGCAGTTGGGTGCTCGCAGCTGAAAGGGAAGCTGGATCCCTCCAGCTGCCCGACTCCAACTTTCCTTCCCCCTGGCCACCTCTTCTCGGCCTCTCCTGTGAGGGGACTACCCTACCAGCCAGTGCAGGAACCGGCTGGGGAATACCGGGACCCTGGGCAGGAGCGTGCACACTTCTCCACTGACCTCATCACGTGCCAATCTCTGCATTCCCTGTTTTTGCCCCCATCTCCAGTCTTGGTACTCATCCTTATCTAGCTTCCTGGCAGAGCGTAAGGATGGAGAGATCTTTACTTGTGAAGAACACAGAACCTTAGCAGGTAACCTAAGTCCCTGTGGCAGGGGTCAGGCCTCCAAACATGAACTTAGTGCAGCTAACCCTGTTGTGGCAGATGGAGGCAGTGGCTCAGATATGCTCCATGGACTTGGCCATTCTAGTGACACATCTGGAATTTTTGCAGAAGTCTGTGATTTACAGAGTACTGCAAGTAAAGTCTGGGTTTCCTGGGAGGCTCGATGCACAGTGCTATCATAGGTTAGGTGATGTGGTCAGAGATTCAGTGACGGAGCTGGATTTTGAATTTGGGTTCAGTCAATTCCAAAATGTTAATTTACTTTAGTCTTTCACTCCTGCAATCTGGTCAACCCTTTCTGTGGGACCTCAGGGGACACACCTTCTACTGCATGTTACTACCATCAGACTAGTCTTGTGGTTCCAGGGGTCAGAGGTCTGGGCCTGCCCTGAATATGCAGGCATTGCTTAGGATGCATGTCATACCCACTACCACCAACCCTCCCAGATATGCCACTGTGCCTTGCACCAGAGTAAAAGGTACGTAGTACAGCAGAGATAAGACATGGCACCTAACAAGATTTTACAGCCTCCAGCCTGAAACGGCCAAAGGAGAGCTCTTATTTGGTAGAAGCATGCTTACACAGTACCCATTACCATCCACCTACTGGAGCGCATCCATGCTTAGCAATAAGCATTGTCCACTAGAATTCCTGGTTGGACTGGCTTTAGGGTCAAGACTTCATACTCACACACAGTAAGGAGACATATCCCACATGGGCTGCCTTACTCATTGTGGTTTTGGGGGTTGGCCAAGCACAATGGGGCCTTACTCACCCAGTCTCCCTCTCACCTTGGCTTCCTAGCCTCTCCTACAAGCTGGGCTCTCAATCATTACACCTGTATGTTCCTTCTTTTTCCACTGACAAGCCTTGACAAGTCTAAATGGGGTCTTCTAGGTAGAGATTTATCCCACACACCCCTTCCTCTAGGTAGTGTCTTCTGATAGATCCCCCTGTCCATGCTTTCCCTGCTGAACTAGCTCCCAGAAAGGTATTCAGAAAACTTTCTTATCAGGGTGCGTGGGTGGCTCAGTGGGTTGAGCCGCTGCCTTCGGCTCAGGTCATGATCTCAGGGTCCTGGGATTGAGTCCTGCATCCAGCTCTCTGCTTGGCAGGGAGCCTGCTTCCCTCCCTCTCTCTCTCTCTCTCTGCCTGGATTTTGAATTTGGCAGAGAGACCAGCTGGGGTTGAGAGCAGTGCTGCAAGGTGTCAGAGCTCCAGGGTTCTGCATGGGAGCTAACACGGCCCTCTCTGCATGTCCTGAGCAAACAGAACTCTGAAGTCCTCTCTGCCTACTGTGATCTCTCTCTGTTAAATAAATAAATAAAATCTTAAAAAAAAAAAAAAAGAAAACTTTCTTATCAGATGACATTAAGATCAGACACTCTTTCTTGGTGACAAAAAGCCACCACAAATGCCCCAAGCACAGACTTTCATACATAACCCTGCTCAGAGATATCACGGAAAGAGCCTTTTGAGGAAAGGACCAGATGGAACTATGAAGCCTACATTTGGAACTGAGCTGTCTCAACCTGTCACCTGCCCACCAATTCAGTAGCTCTCTGTTCCCAATTCAGGTCCTGACACAACTACAAGGTCACGCCTATGATGTCACAGGCACTGATAAACTCATCCTTGATCCTTCTTGCCTCTCTCATTTCCAATCTGAGACTGTATCTCACCATTTCCTTAAAACAGTTGGGTTCCCTTTGAAGGCCCTATGGTCTGAATGTGAGTTCTGGCTCTTCTCTTGGGAAAATCCCCAGACATGGGCTTTGTGGGCTTGCGAGTCCCCACAGAATCACAGAGTTGCTGGCTTTTCTTGGGAGCACACACAGCATCACCTGACAAAAAACCCACCATTGACACCTTACCTCCCACAGACAGATCATCTTAGGAGCCCAAGGAAGAAAGGTATAGGTATAGACATTCCTGGAGGACCAGAGCTAAAAAGGTACCTGAGAAGTATGGTATGTGTGGCAGGGCAGAAGAGAAGAGTCAGGAACGCAGGGTCACACTGGATAGTGACAGAGAGGACTTCAGAGTTCTGTTTGCTCAGGACATGCAGAGAGGGCCGTGTTAGCTCCCATGCAGAACCCTGGAGCTCTGACACCTTGCAGCACTGCTCTCAACCCCAGCTGGTCTCACTCCGGCCCTTTCCTAAGCAGAAAATCAGTTATATTAGTCTGTTTGAAGGAGGGGTGTGACTCAGACACTGAGGACACAGCCAAATTCCTCAGAGCTTGCTGGGTATTGCAATTCCTGCCCCACAGAATGGGCATGTTTAGAGGCAGAAGATTCTCACCTCAGAGCTTGCTCAGGTGAACACACATGCAGAACAGAACACTGAGGTTCCATTTACAGGGGATGACTGTTGCCTTTCCTTCATCCTTGGGAACAGGGACCTACTAAAAATTCCGTGACTGTGAGGGTCCAATCTCACTCTCCACCCACCATCCTGCACGGGGGGAGTCAGCCTAACTTCGCAGGAAAGGAGCACCAGCAGCAAAATTGTTTCTCCACCCTCTTCCAGCAGTCTGTGCCCTCACCCAGGCCCTCCACAATGTGGTCTCACCTTCTCACCACACCTTGATCTCCCAGATACTCACTTGAAATCCGCACCAAGGTCAATGCCTTCTTAGGGCTTTCTGGCTGACATTGTCCCACAGGCTTGCATCTCACTATGCAGAATGGTCAGGAATTGCTTCAGCTCCATAATCTTCTTTGATCCATTTTGGGCTGCTGCCATTCACAGCAGGTGTCCCAGAGCTGGCTGAAGGCCTCATGAGGCCAAGCACTTGCTGGAGACTGCAGGCTGAAGAGCTGGCGGACATCTCCCACTTGCCAAACCCTTCAAGAGTCAGATCTGCCATCTGCCATCTGAAAGAATGTGATCAACGAAGAGGAATTCACCCCCAGTGGATGCTGAACAGTTCCCACAACTTTGAAGAATCACCTCCAGGGAGACCTCTCCAATAAGCACCGCGCTCTGGAAAGAGAAAGTGGCGAAGGTGAGACTTCACGCCTACTTCATTTTCCTAAGTGTAGGGAAAAACGCACAAAATTTTTCAGGGGGCATATGACAGAGTGACACCTAATGGAAATAGCCCTGCCTTTGACCACAGGTGGTTCTGGTCTCTGCTCCTTGCTTCACTCCACACTAACTGATTTGGGGCACATTATGCAACTTCTCTCAGTCTTTTTTTTTTTTTTTTTTTTTACGTCTGAAGATAATAATGCCTATATTTTAGGAATGAGAAAAAGATTAGAAATGCTATTTGTAAAGCCTCTAGCTCTGTCCTTGGCAATTAGAAGGTGCTGAGTAGATGGTGTGTGGTCTCAAGAGAAACTCCATCTTCTAGGAATTTCTTCATGGGGTATCTCCCCACCTGACATGTATTTATAGATTCAGTGTCATTCCCCTGCAAGAATGTAAGGCTCTTGGTTAGCAGGAATCGGTTTGGTCATGACAGAATCATAGCACTTCCATTTCTGTTCAGTGCATTTAACTGTTTGGCAAATGAGTGAATGGGTGAGAAAATACAAGGAAGACTGTGGTCATCAGACCTGTTTGATTGCCTGTCAGGTACTTAGGCATTATGAAGAAGAGGAGACGAAACTGGTCTGTTAGAGATGTCTCTGACATCTGTCTTCGCTCCATTTCCACGACTTATATTCTAAATAGGATTGCTGAACCTGAGCACTACTGATACCTGGGCCACACAGGTATTTATTGTGGAAGGATGGATTGTGGTGGTGGTGGAGTGGGGATGGGGGGGTAGGGGAGGTGAAGGGTGTCGGTTGTCCATGCATTATAGGAGACGAGTAGCTGCATCCCAGGCCTCCATGCACTTGATGTCAGGAGCATCTTTGAGGTGTGACCACAGAATTGGCTCCATTGTTACCAAATGCCTTTTGGGAGCAAAATCATCCTTGACTAGGAACCCCTGTCTAGGGACAAGTGATTAGACCAGGCTGTATAAAAGCCTTCATCTCTCCACCTGATCTTCCTTCAGAGTAGATCTGGACTTTCTGTATATCTAATCCAGTTGTACAACAAGTCTCTTCCAAAGCCCTGGAGACTCCCTGTTGCCACTGAAGTAAAACACGCTCTCAAAGCGCCTTATCTAACTCCAACCAATACCAGGACGTTTCTGGTGGGTTGTCTTCACCGGCTTAGGAGTTCTCTGAGGGCAAGGGTGGTCTGAGTGCTCTTCCGAAGGAAAAGGCCTCAGTGAACGCGTGCTTCAACGCTGTACATCGCAAGGGCAGGAGGCTCGGAACCTTTCAAAGGTCTCTCCACGCGGAAATGCGCGGACGGGTGCCCCGAAGGGAGACGGGTGGCGCGCCGGCCACTTCCTCCCCACACCCCCCACGAGGGGTGAGGTCCCGGCACACTGCCACTCGGGTCTTCGCGTCCCGGGAGGGAAGACCACAGCTGCAGGATACAGGGAGGGGCCGCAGAGCTCGGGGCCTTCCAGACGGGAAAAGTCAGCCTCACAAGTGTCACTCACCAACCACTCCCTCTTTTCCAACGCGCTAGACTGAAAGCTGCCGCGGGGAATGCCAGGACCTTCGGAAGGCCTGACGCATGCGCAATGGCTCAGCCCCCCACCAATGGGCGGGGCGGAGTACGCAGGCGCTTCCTAAAGGACCTTTCGGTTTCTCTGGTTTCCGCCTTCCGCTAATCGACAGCCCTCCTCACCAATGAATCGACAGGATCTTCTTCGTGTCGTGCCCTGGAGCCAATCGCGGTATTTAAGCAAACGGAGGGTGTGGGAAGCCGGGCTTTAGACGTTTGTTAACTCTCTCCTATTGGTTACTGCTCTTCTGTTGGCCAGGCGCTTCCGCTTCCTGACTTGGATGGGTTTTCCTTCCAACACCGGTGTTGCTCAGAGGGTTTTCCAGGTATGACAACGAAAGTCATCAAAGACAGTCACGCTGTTGGTGTGCTAGGCACAACTGTAAATAAGTCCATAATAACGTTATCCTGACAACAATCCTATGAAGTCAGTAGTATTACCTTTTCCATCCTCCTGAAGAGAAAACCAAAGCCGTTTTTAAGTGACTGTCATGATAGGTGTAGTGATAGAACTCTCTTCCAACCTAGTGTTTTCTTCCCTGTTTCATTTTTCAAAATTCCATGAGTACCGCAAATCATTCTCATGTTAAAAGGAATTCTCTCCCTTCCTATTTCCCAAGCTGCAATCTTTCCAGAGGAAATAACTTGTGTCTTTTTGTATTTTCCCAAATGCAATTTTGCCTATTTATCTTGATTTATTGTCTCACTATAATGACTTACTCCATTTTAAAAAAGAATCTTTTTTTTTTTTTAAAGAATTTGTTTATTTATTTGTCAGATCACAAGTAGGCAGAGAGGCAGGCAGAGAGAGGGGGAAGCAGGCTCCCTGCTGAGTAGAGAGTCTGAGGCGGGGCTCCAATCCAGAATCCTGGGACCATGACCTGAGTCGAAGGCAGAGGCTTTAAACCACTGAGCCACCCAAGCGCCCCAACTTCATCTTTTTTTAAAAGATGCTGCGTTTAGTCACATACCAGAATATATTCAACTCTCTATCGTTTCTTCTTTGATATACAGCAAAATACTTTACTAATTTTCATATATGTTTTTGTATTATTCTAGATTGGAGTATTCTGGATTTGTTTTGAAGAGGGAGCTGGTGGATTGCGATGTTGAGTGTGAGGGTAAGAATTGTGATCTGTGTTTTCTGACCCCTTTATCGATTCATCATTTATGAAGACACCAGTTACACAATGAAGGGGTAACCCTCCATCAACATATAAATGGAGAGAGGTGGAGTATGACTAATAAATAGACTAATAAACCTCCCTAGGAAAACATTCCACTTTGATTAAAAATCACCTGTACAGTTTTCACTGAACACTCCCACACGCATTATCTCTTTAATCCTTATAATGTTACTGCTGGCTATTCTATTCATTTTACATATGATGAATGGGAGTGCTGGGGAGATCCAACCTGTTGGTCACCATATCTCATTTGCACAATATACTAAAATGCCCAAGGCTCTAGGCTCCTAGTGTCATGACCTTTTTAAGGTTTCCTGATGCCTCTCTATTCACAGGCCAGTGTAACTAGACCAGTACACTGACAAGAAAGAGAGACATGAGTCTGATATGGGAAAATCAAAATAAAACAAACAATGGCAGAGTAGTGCTTCTCTGTAACCCTAGTTGCGTGTCTTCTCAGCCTCCTAAAATCTTTAGTGCACCCTTAAGGTCCTTGTTCCTCAGGATGTAGATGAGAGCGGAGTATGGGTGTTAACTATGTTAAGAACAAGAAATTGGTCTGACCAAGAAAGTAGCTGTTCTAGGTGAGATTTAGTCATCGGTAACTATCCCTGTGAGAATTCCTGCACCACCAGGTGGGACCTGTGGATTCCTAAGCCTTTGCTTCTCTCTATCCATGGCTTAGTAGATCCTTGGCCAACGTCTGTAATGTAGATATAGTTAACAAGGACCAATCCTATGGAGAAAAGAAGTATGTCTGCTTCTTGCTACATGCAAAGCTTGGGCACAGTACTCTTGTTTTGTTTTTCAAACAGGCTTCATTGGTGCCTAAGAATAATGAGACTATAGCAGAGAAAACTAAAATCAAAATCAGGAGTACTCCCTTCTCACTATTGGATATGGGTTTTACAGGGGTTCCCCCACTGTCTCTTTAGTTTTGCCGGACATTATGTTTATGGCATCGGAGCATCTTCTCCTGTATTAAAATCCTTTTTTATTTTTTTATGATTTTATTTATTTGACAGAGAGAGAGACAGTGAGAAAGGGAATATAAACAGGGGGAGTGGGAAAGGGAAAAGCAGGCTTCCCTCTGAGCAGGGAGCCCAATGTGGGTCTCGATCCCGGGACGCCAGGATCATAACCTGAGCTGAAGGCAGATGCTTAGTGACTGAGCCACGAGGCTTTTGGGAAAGCCTCCTTTTTAAAATTTAATGTCTTCACTCTCCTTGTCTCAATCCCCCACTTTTCCCATCAGAAAAGCAAAAGAAGTTAATATTATACTCTGAGATGTATATTACCTTACCAATAGTAATGCGGACTCTGGGTGTCCAGAAATGGGCTTCTAAATACCATTTGAGAGATGGCTGGGCTGGGGAAGGGATAAATACAAGATGGGCATTTCCTGTGGTGCCAGAAAGCGCAAATTACTCAAAGAATTAGGGAAAAGTCAGAAAAAAACGAAAGTTTGAATAGGCTCCCAATGATCAAATAGCAGACAATTTAGTAATAACAGATTATAAACCACTGGATAAAATAGGAAACCTTGATTCTGTAATACAGAAACAAATGAATAAATTGACTTTCATTAGTAAGAGGGTATTTACCTAGTTTCAAATTACTTCTCCATTAAACAGTTATTAATTAGAAAACAAAGTTAAAATGGAAAAAATAGAGGAAAAGCCTAGCAGATGCCACACTGAGTGATCCAAGTAATACCATTAGCAAAGGGACAAACTGAAATATACATCACCTGTCTTTGCTTAGGCTGCCATAACAAAATACCACAGAGTGGGTGACTTCAACAGGCATTTATGTCCCCATGTTTCTGTAAGCTGGAAAATCAAGGATAAATATTGTGGGAAGATTCATTTTATGGTGAGAGCTCTTTCCTCACAGATGAACACTTTGTTCACACACAGAATATTCTCTGAATGGGTGTGGAGAAAACTTTTTCTTCCCCTTTTTAGAAGGTCACCAATTTTATTGGATTTGGTGCCTTCCTAACCCTAATTAACTCTTAAAGACCATATCTTCAAATATAATCACATGGGGGACTGGGGGTTCAAAGAATTTGAGGTGGGTAGATGACGCAATTTAGTCCACAGCAACACCCGATGGGATACAATGAGCAGAAGGCAACATCACTGCTGTGGTGTTCCTGCCAGACATGCAAAACTTGAATCTAGTTAAGAGGAAGAATACAACCCAGATTGAGGGATGTTCAATAAAATAACTGGCTACTGATCTTAAGTGTCAGCACTATGAATGCCAACAAGACTGAGGAACCATTTGAGACTGACAAAGATGTGACAGGAACCTGGTTGGTTCAGTCAGAAGAGCATGCAATTTGTGATCTTGGGGTTGTTAGTTCGAGCCCCACACTGGGTGTCCAGATTATTTAAAAAGAAAGTATTAAAAAACAAGAGATGACTATATATACAATATCTTAGCAAAATCTTCTTGCTATGAAAGACCTTACTGGAACAAACGGCAAAAGCTGAATGCAGTTTGAGGATTGGATATCATGAGTTAATGTTCATTTAGTAATTTTGATGACTATATTGTGGTCCCATGGAAGAATGCTCCTGTTTGGGGGAGATACTGAGATATTTGGAGGACAGTGTCAAGTCGTCGATGTACTCTCAATCAGAAGGGAAAAGTTCTTTGTATTATGCTTTCAACTTTTCTGTACCTTCTTCATTATTTCAAAAAAGACAAATATTTTTTGAAACAAGCACAACCTAACGTTTCAGGCTAAACTGAAGGTTGTGTGTTGCACTTCATCTTTAAACCAAGCCTAAACAGGGGCGCCTGGGTGGCTCCGTAGGTTAAGCATCTAACTTCTGCTCGAGCCGGTCCTGGCATCCATCCCCACATCGGCTCCCCGCTCGGCAGGCATCTGCTTCTCCCTCTGTCCCTGCCCCCGCTCATGCTTGTGATCCGCAATCTCTCTCTGAAATAATAAAATCTTTAACAGAAAATAAACTGAGATAGATTTTGATTCTATGTTGCTTTTTTGGTAATCTCTCATCCCTGTGACAAGCCTACAGAAACTCTTCCTTCCCGTGTCCACATGTCCACCCCAAATCCCAAGCATGACTGGTGAACGTTGTACTACTGGTTCTTGGCTATGGAGACAAAACCGACAGAGGCTTCTCACTCCTCAGCTGCAATTTCTTGCTCCTGCTTTCCTGCATGACCTTCCTCTAGTCCAAGAGGGCAGTCCCCTTCCTCTCTACATCAATCAGGACAAATCTTCTGCCCTATGTCCTGTGTTTTCTGAGGCCAACTCACAGAAGGTGCGAGGAGGTAGTCACCACACAATTGCTAAGTCTACTACACTCACAACAGGAAGGAAAGGCAACCCCTTCCCTCTCTGGAGCCCACTATCAACAGAAACACATCTTTATGCACAAAAGCAGCAGAGCGCAAAGGAACAGAGAGCAAGGGAAGGGGAACAAAGCCAGAGAGCGGCGGATGGTTGCTTTGTCCACCTGAAAAACTGACCAAGCGGGGCTTGTCTCAGGTAAAAAATCAGTCCTTTCCTATCACCTCATCTTGTAGGCTCCTCAGTGTGCCTATCAGTGTTACATGAGCTCAGTGCAGCATCTACAGGAAGGCAGACCCCTTCTGAGGGCCAAAGTCCACATGGACCGACCCAGAAAAGTTTCCAGAGCTCTAGTAGAACAGCGTCTCGACGTACGGCCAGGTTAAGCTGCGGAAATACACGATACCAACATCTCCATAGTTTAACAGAAATTTATTTCTCAGTCCTGTAAAGTCCGTCACAGGTCTGGGGGACTCTCCTGGACAACTGCTCTCCACATGGGGGGCTCAGCACTCCAGACTATTCTGACCTTGCAGCCCCTGTTTCTGTAGAAAGAACACTATCAAGTTTTGCACCAACAAAGAAAGGCTTCAGCCCAGAAGTGGGGCTTCCCACAAGCCATCACCCACAACCATCTCATGACCCTAACTGCAAGAGGCATCAAACTATTGCCACTCTTCTCCACACTCTTCACGAGAATACAAGTCCTGCGAGCGCATGTCTTTGGCTCTTTTGTCCACTACTGCATTCCCAGTCTAGACCAAACAGTGCCTGGGCACCTAAGAGGCCCCCCTGAGACGAAACAAATGTAGCACCAGGAAGATGTCCGTACATGGCCTGGGATGAGACAGGGTACCCAAAGCCTGAGGACAAGGCCATGGGTAACAACAGCTATGCAGACGAGAGCTTCAGAGCTGGCTGTGCCTAAGAAGGAAGACTTGGCGTAGTTCATCTTGGGCAAGAAAACAAAATCCTGCCAAGAGCACTGGACCCACAGCTCAGGCAACTTACACTGTAACGTATTGAAGCCAAGGACCAAACCAATGGAGCATAATCACCACCAGCCGTGCTCGACTCCTCAAAGGAGCTGAAAACAGCCATAAAGACAAGTGCTTCCCCCCTGCGGTCAGTCTGCCCAGCACATCACTGGGGAGCAGGGGAAAGGGAACCCAATGCATGTTTTGGGAACCAATCAAGCCATAAGAACGTTTCAGAACTCAGTAGACACAGCACAATGTCATCCAGCCCAGCCCTGCAGGGAGAACATGCACATCCTGCTCATCCTGCCTTCGGGCCTCCCTGACGCAGCTGACAGCCAGCGGACCCAGAGCAACAGGGTCTTGAACAAGTCCCTGCATCAGAACCTTAATCTCATTGTTTGTGAGGTATTCGGGAGCTCATTTATCCCCCTTCCTGACACCACCTAAAAGCTCTAACAGGAGCACATGGGAGTCACTGCTGTAGACAGTAAGAAGATCCACAGCCCACAGAGGAGTTCCGCCATCTACCATTCACCCCCGAAGGCTGTTGTTACATGCTGTGTACAAAACAGACACAGGGAGACCCTGCCAGCTTCACACCGGTTTACAGTGTAAGACAACCAAGGTGAATGCAGATTCACCTGTCCTTGTCCACCACTCAGCACCAATTCCCTAACTTTGTTCCTGGGAACCCAACCTTCTGGCACGCCCAGTGAACATCCTGCCTGCAGCACAGCTCCAGTTCCTCAACATAACTCTGCCCTTGTTCTTAAAAATAAACAAAGCCAAAGGAAAAGCAAATAAAAACGTGAGAAGTTCATCCTAAACTTCCATTAATTTTCTTATAGCACTCCAGAAAGTGCTATCTTTAATGTTTTATCATATGAGATTATAAGAAAAGGACTAGTCTCTTTTATTGCAGAAAGTTCTTTTTTACATGTACTCCATGGCTAAACATTCCAACCCGTTTCCGTATGATCTCATTAAAGATGTTTATCTTTTTCAAACACCACCAATGAGGTACAAGATAGTGCATTATTTATCTGGCAAATTCCCTAGTGCTGAAGTAAACAGTATTTCATCACAGTAAAAATGGTGCTAAAAGGATTCAAGAGCTAAAGTTCCTAAAATGTTCAAGAATAAACTTAAGTATGTCCAACGTTGGGAACAGTGTCCAATGACAAGGGAGGGGAAGAAAATCCAACTTGGTTCTTGGAAAATTTGACAACAGAACTCATTTTTGTGTCATAGGACTCTTGAAATTGGGAAGCTTACAACCTTAAAGGCAATGGTATCCAATTAATATGCAGGTTATTGCTTTTTCTTTTGGAAGACCATGCTACAAATGTTTCTACCACTGTGTTTAAAAGTAGCTGGGAATTCAATGCAAAACCAACAGTATCTACCCTCTTTGGTCACAGAAGACTGAGTCATGTACGCATCTCCATTTAAAGCTGAATTTGCTATTTCGTCAGGTTCAACTACGAAAATGTTTCCCTTACTGAGAATGTTCCTGCAACACCTTTCTTGCTAAGGAATTCCCCAAAGGCTACGTGTAAAAATGTAAGTAGTATAAAACTACTTACAGAGATCCCTGCAGTCAACCTTGATTCCTGTGAAACATGTTCATATCACCAAATTTTCCACTGATGAAGAATTATTCATGCTTCATAATTTCATATATTTTTAATAAATCTCAGGGTCAACCTCCACTTGGCGAACTTCTTCAGAATGAGGACACTGGACAAACGTCCATTCAGCGGTGGAGTTTCTGGTGTCTAAGAAGGCTTGACCTCCTGCTAAAGTTTCTCCTGCATACGCTACAAGTATATGGCTGCTCGCCTGTGTGGGTTCTCCGATGTTTGATAAGGTGGGAGTTCTGACTGAATTTTTTCCCACACTCGTGACATGTAAAGGGCTTCTCTCCAGTGTGCGTTCTTTGGTGTGTATGTAAATTTGTATTTTGACTGAAGCTTTTCCCACACCAGGAACACTTGTACGGTTTTATTCCTTGGTGTGTTGTTAAGTGCTTATTAAGATCTGAACTCCATCTAAACCTCTTATCACACTGCTGACACTTATATGGTTTCTCTTCAGTGTGAATTCTTTGGTGCTTAATGAGGTCAGAGCTAACCTTGAAGCTTTTCCCACATTCCTGGCATTTAAATGGCTTCTCTCCAGCACGAGCTTTCTTGTGGAGATCCATAAGTTTTAGCAGCTCTTGTTTCCATGTTGAAAGTTTCTTTCTCTTCTTCACGGGAAAATCTCTTTGCCATTTCCCCATCTTCTGTGTATCACCATGATTTTCTTTGCCTGTTGTTTTCTGGGGAACTTTCACCCGGGTCTTTTTCGAAACTATGTCTCCTGGTGCTTGTATTTCTAAGTCAGAAAGACACACAGGCTGATGGTTTTCAGTGTCAGTTTTGACCTTTAACTCTGTGAGAATAAACATAACAATCAGCCAACTGTATGGCAAAGCAAAACTACAGGAATGGAGAGAA
Organism: Mustela nigripes; assembly: GCF_022355385.1. Lineage (NCBI taxonomy): Eukaryota > Metazoa > Chordata > Mammalia > Carnivora > Mustelidae > Mustela > Mustela nigripes. The sequence goes on from NC_081567.1 coordinate 36,655,485, forward strand.
AAATCCAAAGATTACTGACTTACAAAATACAAATAAGCAGAATTTTAAATGTTAAGTCCCTGCAAAGGTTGCTATCAAAGGCACATTTGCCCTCTTCCCATGGTATACTTACCTGAAGGCAGCTCTCCAGGACTGTTCTTGAACTCCAAGGACCCTTGAACCCATGGCTCTTCCCCATGCTCTAGGTAGGAGATCACTTTAGGTTTGGGGAGCACAAATAAGGCTGTGAAATGGAAAAAAGGACGTCAAGGACTGGCAACCCAACAACTGCCCACAACTCCATATTATTTCAGGAGGGGCAAAGGAGAGTTTACAGTGTGCTACCCAAATGGTCAAGTGGGTAGACTCCCCTGTCCGCTTTCAGGTTTTATCCTATAATGCATTTGTGGATGGAAACACAACGTGGAGACTGAGAAATAAACCTAAGCTTGACGCATGGAGAGGATAAAGGGCATGGGAGTCCCTCTACAGTGCCCTCTTCTGTGACCAAGATGACCCCATATTTGAACAAGGTTGAACCAAACCCCAGAATCTGCAGGGAATGCAGTTACTCCTATTAGTTCCTTAGGATGAACCCAAGTCTAGCAGAGTGAGGTAAAGTTCAGTGAGCCGCAGGTCTAATGCAGCAGTGATTTCTATCCTAATAATTGTAACTTTTTACTTAGCTCTTCAGCACCACACACTGGACTAGAAAGGATTTCTTACACTGCCTAAGTCACTGGTTCTTGTCCAGGTGGAAGAAACAGACCAGAATCACTTAATGAAACTTTTCTAAATATACATCGCTAAGTTGAGAAAGTATTCATCTGTCATTCCATCGGCAATGTACTGACTAGCTATAATGTGCCAGAAACTCTCTTTGGGCTAATGGTATAGTGGTGATTAAGCCAAAGCACCCTGATCTCATGGGAGTTCACCTTCGGGTGGGAGAAGGAGACAACCCAACAGCAATAAATAAAGTTCTCAGCACACAGTAAATATTCTGTGGAAAACTAAAGCAGGACAACCCAGCATTTTAAGATTCTGCTTCTCTGAAGCTTCTTCAGAGGAGGTAGTAGGGAAGGCCTCTTTAAAAAAGTGGAATTGCAGCAGGAATGTAGAAGTGAGTTTCGCCATGGGGCAGAAAAGTGCGCCAGGCAGAGGAAAGGGGAAAGTAGAAACGACCATGGCAATTTCAAGAAACACAAAGACCAGCGAGGCTCAAGGGGACTGAGCGAGGGCACAAGTGGCAGCAGGTGAGGGAAGGGAGGGGAGTGGGGTCAGATCCCGGAGGACCTGAAGCACTTCAGGAAGGTGCGGATTTTATTCAGAATGTGGTGAGAATTCACCATAAGGTTTACAATGGGAAATGTTATGATTTGACCAGGTTTTTAAAAGATTCCAGCTGCTCTGTGGAAGAGTGTGCGACAGCGAGAGGTAGGGCCACCAGTCAGAAAGTGCCCAGGTCAGGCTGTTACTCACGCTGCCGGCTTAAGCCAGGACGCTAACAGCACCGGGAAATGAGGCATGGCTGTGCTCGGGCTACACTGTGATGGAGCCTGAAGGACAGTGACGCATTAGCACGCGGTATGAGGGAGAGATCACGGTAAAGGATGACCGCATGTTCCTTCCTCGTAGCTGCTGGGTGAATGCTCTTGACCAAGAAGAGAGATCCATAGAAACGGATTTGGGGAAGGAGAAAAAATAAATCAAGACATCCACATAGCACACAGAGTGAGCACCTGGACAAAGCTAACCAAGGGACCTGGATACACCTTTCCCCTGTCCACACACCATCTAGTTGAAAAACAAGCCATTATCGGAACACAGCCTCTCAGGGGAGTACATTCCCAGTAAGCAGAGAACATGACAGATTACTCAACTTCTACCCAATGGGAGAGGGAGGGTCTTTACCTAGAGAGATGACAGTCTCATAGTTTTCCCGCATTACATCATTGTAGAGGGCCTTCTGAGTGGGATCCAGTAACTCCCATTCCTCCTGGGAAAAATACATGGCCACTTCTTCAAATGTCAACAAGCTCTAAAGAAGACAATGGGCTTCAGCTCAATACTTGCACTACAGAAGTTCTGGCCCATAAACTAAATGGTAGGCCAGACTGAATGAATTAATAGCAGATAATTTTTTACGTGAGAAGAGAAAGGAAGGAGGGAGAAGAATCAGCAACAGAGTAGGAGATGCCTAGTTCCTAGAGAGAACATTGGCACACGTGAGCACCTGCTGGGCAGGGTGGCTCCTGGGCAACAGGGAAAGGCAGCCCTCAACAGCTGGATCGCACAGCTCACCTGGGACTCAGGCAAGACGAGCTGAGGTGCCACTGTCCAGTCTTTGGTGTTTATCTGCTCAGGAAAGGCTAGGATCTGGTGAGCAGGCACAGCTGTGGGTGGAAAAGAGCCAGAGGAAATTTCTCTTGCTACTGATTACAAACATCATTAGCTTATTTCTAAAGTACAGATAACCTTGATTCTTTCAGGAGAAATGAACACTTTTAAATCTGCTACATGTTACCAAGAAGTGGCCTTCTCATCTTAAAGAGGAATCAAGCATCTACCAGCCTCTACAACAGGTTCCACAGTTCATAGTCTTTGGTTTCATGAGTGAAAGCCACAAAAGGAAATGTGTTTTTTCCCTCATGTATTCCTCAAAGTTGGGCAAAATTAGAAGTGTTTAAAATTGCAGAATTCTGTCCAGTGTGCCAAGGATGGGAATGGTAAAGCAGAAATTAACTTGATTTCAAGAAACAGCAATATCCTGTGAATAAGGAGCACTAAACAAGGGCACAAGTAGCAGATGAACAGGAGCCAGATCTTGGATGATCCTGTGTACCTCGATGAGGAATTTGGATTTTATTCTGAATAAATGAGAAGTCAAGTCACCGTAAGATTTTGGAAAGGATGACATCATGGTCAAATCCGGGTTTTCAAAAACCTTGGCTGCTGCATGGAAAGCAGACTGTGGCTAGCTTAGAGTGGTGGCAGAAGGTACTAGTTAGAAAGTACCGAGGTGGGCCTGATGACACACTCTTCTGGATTAGACCAACATGCTAACAATTCAAGAGGATGAGACATGCTTGGACTCAGGCTATACGGTGAATGTAGAGCCAAGAGGAAGATTAGGAGTGGGGTAGGAGAGCATGATCAGAGTAAAGAATGACTGCAAATTATCTGACCTGAAATATTGGGCGAGTGGTTCTGCTCTTTATGGAGATGGGAAAAGAAAAAGTAAAGATCTGGAGCGGGGGGGGAGGGAGGGATCAAGATTTTCAGTGTAAAGAATGAGCATGTGCACTTGAACAAAGCTCCCAGGTGATCTGGATACACCTTTCCCCTGTCCACACACCATTTGGTTGAAAAGACAACCCGTTATTGGAACATAGCCTCTCAGAGGAGTACATTCCCAGTAAGCAGAGAACATGACAGATTACTCAACTTCTACCCAATGGGAGAGGGAGGGTCTTTACCTAGAGAGATGACAGTCTCATAGTTTTCCCGCATTACATCATTGTAGAGGGCCTTCTGAGTGGGATCCAGTAACTCCCATTCCTCTTGGGAAAAATACATGGCCACTTCTTCAAATGTCAACAAGCTCTAAAGAAGACAATGGGCTTCAGCTCAGTACTTGCACTACAGAAGCAGCCCTACCGCCTGGCCCATGGTCGACCTGGGCACTCAAGGAATTAACAGCACATTTTTTTTAAAGTGAAAAGGCAATAAAGGAAAGAAGCAAGGGATCATCAACAGCCTAGGAGGTGCCCAGTTTCCCAGGGAGAACACTGGAGCTAACATGCCTGTGAGCTGGGCAGGGTGGGTCCTGGGCAGCAGGGAAAGGCAGCCCTCAACAGCTGGATCGAACAGCTCACCTGGGACTCAGGCAAGACGAGCTCGGGTGCCACCGTCCAGTCTTTAGTGTTTGTCCGCCCAGGAAAGGCTAGGATCTGGTAAGCAGGCACAGCTGTAAGTGGGAAAGAGCCAGAGGAAATCGCTCTCACTTCTGTCTGTAAACATCCTTAGCTCATTTCTAAAATACAGATGATCCCAGTTCTTTTGGTAGATTCGGGACACCCTTAAAAGTGTGTGTGGTTCCCTGAAATGGGTCTTATCATCATACACAAGAGCCAAGTACCTACTGGTCAGAAGAATAGGCTCCCCAGTTTTCATGAGTGAATAAATGAAAGACAAACTTATTTTCTTCTCATGATGTAAATTGTTCTAAGGCAAAAATTGAATGGATTCAAAGATGAAGTACTCAAGTTATCCAGTGTACAAGAGGAGATGTAGTTGGGTTTTTGTTTTTAATCATTTATTATTTTTCTCCTGGTACAGAATTGTGTTCACATTCTGCTAGTGCTTTCTAAGGAACAGAGCTCATGGGGTTATTACCAGGATTTTGTAAGCAGAACGTTCCTGTACTCTAAGCCAACACCGGGCTTCACCCACAGTTGGTGCTCTACTGCCACCTAGAGGACATCATAATTGCTAACATGGCTGTGTCAGCCCATCCACATGGCCAGGCATCTGGAAAATGCTCACAATGTTCTGGCTGAACAAATTTCTCTAACAGCTCCCAACAGAAGGGAATTATCATGATGTGCCTTACCCATCTCACATACAGGCTCAGTTCCTGTATGAGTACTCCTGCTCAGCTGTTCTTGCAGACCCTGGTATGTTTTCCAGAATTCTTCATCCTGGGCCATGCCCACTGGCTGAGATTCTGCTGTTTCTCCCAAGAGCACTGCCTCCTTTCCCAGATCTTGGACTGCAACCTGGAAATAATCCCAATCTGTGTTACCACAAAAATTACTTTTGGTTTTGGGGTTGATTGTAAAAGGAGGAAAAAGTGAACAGTCCAGATAGTGGCAAGTGTGTCACACTGAAGGAAATGACAAAAAGACTTAAAGAATTATCAGGCCACCACTTTTCCACAGAAAGCTACCCACAAAATGTTGAAATATTAGGATAAAAGGGGAGGAAAAAAACGTGGCTACTCCTACTCCTCTGACACAGCGGGCCCGACCCCTCTGCATACAGACCAACTAAGATCAATAGCAAGACTACACAGGCCACCTGTTCTCATGCTACTTTTGATGGGATTTCTCCCTTGGCTTAGATCCCTCCTTAGTGTTTGTCTTCTCAATTTCTCAAAAGATTAAAGAATTGAATAAATGCAGTTGTCTCCTCAACCATATTATCCACCATGGCCAGGGAACGTTTTCATAGAACACAGATGAAATGGAAGAAAGGGGAAAAAAGTCTGGCTCCAACGTACCTCCAAAAAATTTTGGCATTACACATATGCCTGCATTATTTCTTTCCAGCAGGCCTGAAGCCAGCTGGCTCTGCTACCTGGCTAAGGACAAACTCCCCGTTAACCAGAAGAGCCAAGGACCAACCATTGAGAGCACCGTGGAGGCTCTCACTTATGAGTCAGACAACACTATCCCTCAATATCTTTCTTCTCTCCGCTACTCTGCCAAGATTTTCAAAGCTGTTTCCCTTTATTCTGCCTACTTTTCTCTCCCTTTGCATTCTTCTCCCATTATTAGGGTTTTCCTTCTCTTTACTGTCTCTGCTCAACCTGCATTTTAAGTGTTCTCCCTTTTTCAAGTCCTCCTTTCCCTCTCCAACCCCTTACTGCCTTTTATTCATTTGGAGCTCAAAACCCTGTCCTTGTACAACCTAAAATAGGCTACTACCCTCAATTCAGTCTGGCTCTAAGGAGCACAAAAGGAATCTTTCTCTGCCAAGGGTCTGTGAGACCTGTGGACTACTGCTAAGTCTGTGGTTTTTGGTCCTGCCTTAAATGTCCTCCAAAACATGAACAGTGACCGAGTTGACCTTATTTCTCAATTAACTGCCACCACCATGTCTGCCTTCACTCTATTTCACTGCACGTATCCGGAATCTTCCTTCTCACCCCATTCCTCACGTGACCAGATTCCCTCTGCAAGTGCTCTACCAGGGCCACAGCCTCCTCAATGCTCTGTAGATGGTCCTTCCTTATCCGGCTCTGGGTGTCCCTGGGTAGAATGGTCACAAACTGTTCCAGCACAAGCAGTTCCAAGATCTGGTCTTTTGAGTGGAGCTCTGGCCTGAGCCACTGGCGGCATAATTCCTGAAGTTGTCCAACAATTTCACGGGGTCCTGATGCTTCATGATAGCAGAAATTCCGGAAGTGCTGGCGACAGCTTTCAGGACTGGGATTGTCCATTTGTGCGGTACATTTCTTACTGTGACTGGAACTCTCTATCACAGGCCCCTTGCTTTCTGACAGAACTTTGATCTGAGGGTTCAAACAGTCAGCCACCTTCAGATGTACCATCATTATTTTGCTGCAGGAACAGTTTTCTTCTTTTCTTGGACACCCCAGCAGCGCAACCTTCACAAAGTAAGACCTGGTCAGCTCGGGAACAAAATCAGTAAAATGATCTTCTTCCTAAAACACTGAGAGCAGAAAAAAAGTGTGCATCAATAAGAAAGTCATATTAACTTTACTATCCACTATTCCTAACAGGAGAAAAATTATGAAAAAAATCTGCCTTCCTTTTTTTTTTTTTTTTAAGATTTTATTTATTTATTTGACAGAGATTACAAGTAGTCAGAGAGGCAGGCAGAGAGAGGAAGGGAAGCAGGCTGCCTGCTAAGCAGAGAGCCTGAAGCGGGGCTTGATCCCAGAACTCTGGGATCATGACCAGAGCCCAAGGCAGAGGCTTTAACCCACTGAGACACCCAGGTTCCCTTTTCTTTTTTTCTTTTTTTTTTTAAAGATTTTTCTTATTTGAGTGAGAGAGAGAAAGAGCCAGCAGGGGGAAGGACAGAGGGAGCAGCATACACTCTGATAAAAAGGGAGCCTGACATGGGGCTCCATCTCAGAAGCCCCAGATCACAACCTGAGCCAAATGCTGCCACATAACCCACTGAGCCACCAAGGTGCACGTCCTTTCCTTTTAAAGAATCCACTGCCAGACCCTTTCTTCTTCGATTATCCACTTGAAATAATGCACAGCTCATCGATAGACAAATACCCACTGAGGACTTGGTCTTTCTTTGTAAAAGTAATGATTCAAGAAAGGTTAGCAGTGAGACCATTTACACCCTCTGGCTGCAAGAGGCATGGGGATTCTCCAAAGACTTCACTGTTGTGCTTCCGACCCCAGCTACCCAATGCCAAGGGAGTATCAGGGGAATATTCTGAGTTCCTCTTAAATGTGAACGTGTCATCCCAGTCTTCTGTCTCTAGCAAGGGGGTCCAACTTCTCTGACCCTTCATCTTCTTGTGAAGACGAAACCCTCAGTGCGTGGAACATTCCAGATTCTCCTTTCCACTCTACGGATATTGGCAGGACAGCTGGGACACAGAAGTGACACTAGACGAGGAGGAAAGTAATGAGGGAAAAGGCGGTCCTATTCTAAGACAGCAAACCCGGGTTCAGTAACTAGATGCTCCACACTCGTTTGACACTTTCTCGTAAGCACCATCAAGGGCACCGTGCACAAGATCTAGCCCTGTGTTTTTAAACCTCTTTCCTTGGGGCGCGCCTGGGTGGCTCAGTGGGTTAAAGCCTCTGCCTTCGGCTCAGGTCATGATCCCAAGGTCCTGGGATCGAGCCCCGCATCGGGCTGTCTGCTCCGCGGAGAGCCTGCTTCCTCCTCTCTCTCTTTCTACCGGCCTCTCTGCCTACTTGTGATCTCTGTCTGTCAAATAAATAAATAAAATCTTTAAAAAAAAAAATAAATAAACCTCTTTCCTTGACCCAGAAAAATCACAGCTGACCTTGGCTTACAAAACGCTTATCCAAAGGCCAAGCCGCAAAGGACGAGAGAAGGGGAGTTGGTGCTGTCGACGGTGAGCCTTCGGCCCACCTTCCCTCTCTTCGACGTTCATTTAGACCTCGAGGCGAGAATGAGCAGAGTCGCGGGACCTCGCCTTCCCTGGCCTGAGGTTTCCACGAACGGCTCCCAACGTCGGCCAGGACGTCACAATGTTCTCAAATGGCCGGCGGCCGGCTGCCCGGCGAGCTCAGCGTGCACCCGGACGCTTGTCGCGCTTCGGCACCAGCAGAGGCTGACATCTCTGAAGCTGCACCGCCTGGGTACCCGGCCCGCGGAAAGTCCGGCCACCGAGTCGGAAAACTGGCCGCCGCGGCCCCGACGCCGTCTCCGCAAAGGCGGACAGCCGAATGGTGGAGCCCGACGGCGGGGCTCCCCGAAACGGTCCGGCCGTCAGCCTGCGGCCTCCCGGCCCGAAACCACCGCCGCCCACGGACAATGGCAGCCTCGCCTCCGCCACCGCGCAGCGGCCGGGGCTCCTCGGGAGCTCCGGGGCCCACGCCGCTGCCCCTGCCACCCGCTCACCTGCAGGCCGCCGCCCTCCGCCCCGCGCTACTCGCAGACGGGCCCCGCCACGCGTACAACCCGTCTCAATAACGGCTGTCAGGCCCGCGTCCCCGCCCGGGTCCCATCCGACACCGCGCTCGGGCCGGAAGCGGATTGACGCCCTTCCGGGGAGGGGCTTCGAGTCGCCGCAACGCGGGCCCCACCCTCGCGGAGGAAACCCGCTTTCCTTCCAATGCCGCCCTGGCGGTCGGAAAGAGTTAATGCTACCGACTGTCCGTTCCCGACGCGGCCTAGAGGGGCCTCCACGTGGCTCGGCGAGCTGCTGTCGCCGCCTCGTGTCCCGCACCGGAAGGCACTGCGCGTCCGGCTAGTGACTGCGTGGCCTTCGGGCGGCGCCGGTACTCGGAGCCCAGCCCAGCGAGGGTGGCCGCCCCTGCGCACGCGGGGTTCTCGTCCTTCTCGGGGCTTTCATCCAGGTCAGGATCGGCGGCCCCCTAGGGCTTGTTCCCTTCCTCTGGGTCGCGTGTCCCTCACAACGATCACGTTTTTCTCGTGAGGTAGGTTCCAGCCGGTGTGACGGGTTCTATCTGTAGTGTCCTTGGAAGGGACAGGGAGCCGCGGCTCGGCCCCGGTCCCACGAGCGACGGGCGGCGGATCCTAGTACGGATTTAGGTCCCCTGCAGTCTTGGCTCCCGCTCCGTGAAGGATGGCAAGCTCCCTGGATGATGAGAACCCCCTTTCCATCTTGTGTCCCCTGCAGTCTCTGCCAGAGTTCGTGAACCCTACTTTCAGGATCCGGGCATTTCGGGTTGTCGGTGTCTCTAATCACCAGGACTCTGCCAGCGTCAGCCTTCGCCAGGCAACAGCTTAGTTATTAGGTCCACTACGTGCAGCGAGGGCCGGAGGGCACAGGGCAGTCTTTGCTGCAAGGAATCTGGCCAAAGGACTGGGGCACTTTTGTGACCATCAGAGTAGGGAGGCTAGGAAGAGCGGAGGCCTAGGCTGAGTGAGGCGGGAGTCCGAGGAAGTGAAGTTTGCCTTATGGTTGGGGAAATGGTAAAAGACCTTGAATGATCTGTCCGCTCCATGGAGTGGGGCCACATCCACGCAGAGGGAAAGCCGGGAGACTGGGGTATGATCCATCATACGTGTTCACTAAGTGTGATCGGGCTACATTTGGAGGGAGGCTCAACAGTGAGAAAATAAGTTCTTGTAGCCCTCTCACCGGGTGCCTCGCATGGGGGTGAAGAGACTGCATTTTTAATAAAGTAGATCCTGGAGCATCGCTGGGGACTTTTTCCCAGGGCAGTTCATCTAGAATTAGGAGCAAGGTGGGAATGAAAATGGAAAACCAGTACCGGGCCACTATATTGCTTTTGCTTTTATGTAGAATTCTGTTGTACTGATCCCTTCTCATTGAGAGCAAAGGGTTAAACACGGGAGATGAGAAGAAGCATCTGCGAAGGTCACTTGCACAGGTTTCAGAGCAGGCTCATTTCCTAGGAATCTGTGTCAGACTGAGACTTAGTTTCTTCAGAAGCAATTCTTTGCAGGGGACAGTAGTGCTCTTAGCAATGAGATCCTCACCATCGGGCCCAAGGCTGAGCATATGCTGGGAACTTACTAAAGCGAATAAATGAAGTTCTGCCAGTGGTGGCCTTGCAGCGTACTGGCGGGCCTGATTCATAACCTGGGTGTGGAGGTGGTTGGGGGAGGAAAAGTGGGAAAAGACACCCCGTGAAAGCAAGAAGGCAGCGCAAACTGGGGAACCGTGAAAGAGGACCAGTAATGATTTTCATAGTCTGAAGTCTGTGCCAGGGTTCCTTTCCCTGGCTGTGGAGCCCACCAACATCCCACCAGACTCCTTTTGAAATCATGTTCCCCTGCCTGGGCACTGCCTGAAAAATGATGAACGTACAGCTGGGAAGTGATGACAGCAAAGACCTGCACTTTGTCCCCAGATACCATACAACTGCTGTACTGGGCTGAATGGTTTTGCCGTGTGAGTGGCTAGAGTTAATAATGCTGCTCCTGACCAATTCTTTTTTCTTTTTCCATGTATATTACTTATCACTGATTAATTCCCTTAGTTATGCTGCCTTTTAGTAAGTTGCTTGAATCTTAGTCTCTATTTGCTCCATACCCTATTCACGACCATACTTTTTCATGATCCTCTTAGTGTTCTACAGACCGGTTGGCATTTCTAGCAATAATTACAGAGGAAAACTAGCAGCTTGAACTCTTTTGGGTTTCTAGAGGAGAAGTTTGTGACAATTCTTGATGGTTGAAGAATGAATGATAGCCAATCAAGCTCTGCAGTATAGGAGAGGAAAAAAAATAAGTGAAATGCCAATCATTTTCCTTATTTTTCTGACATACTTTTCTTTCTTCATAGCACCTGAAATGGATAAAAGTTGCAGTTTTTGTTACTTCTTGTGAGTTTGTGTGTCTGGAATGAAGACAATAAAATTAATCTAGAGTAGGACATTTGGAAGGACATGGAATGGCATTGGGCATCCCCAGGAGGATCTGTAAGAAATATCTGAGGAATATCAGAGACACTGGTGAGAAATCTTTTGAATTTCTTCAAGCAGGAGAAAAGTATTATTAAGCAACATCCACAGTGAAGAGAAATGGAATAAAGTTTCAAATATATTGACTCTGTTACTTGACATCCTAATGTAAATTGAGAACAAAAAAATGAAAAATCAAATTTTTTGAAGAATGTTAGCAGTGATACAATATTTTTAAAACTTTTGAACTTATCTGAGAACTTCCAGGACTCCAAAACTTGATAATTCCAAAATTTGGAAAAGCTGCAGTGAAAAATAACACTTGAGAATATACCAGATGTACTCATGCAAGAAGCTCTGAGAGTGGGAAAGTGCCAGTAACAGGTTTTTACATACTTCGAGTTTACCTAGGTAAACACAAGAAGTTAAAGCTTGGTCTTTGAGAATGCTACATTGAATGTAATAAATGTGAGATTTCTTCACATGGACAACAGAACCTACTAACTTTCTCAGTAAACATACTTAACAACTGTTCAGGAATGCCAGCTCCCCGGACATCCCAATGTCAGGATAGCTTGGACTCCTTATCCGGGTGGATGGCCTGCTGCCCAGTGAATACTGCTTACAGAGCAGCGAGAGCACCATTTTTTTTTCTGGCAGTGAGGTGAAATCAGGTCGTTTTGGAGGGGGAGAAGCCATGCTGCTTCTCTGCTACACAGGATTACTCTGTCTATGCTTTTGAGGCTTTCACACTCCCTTCTCAAGCACTACCTTTTATGAAGACTTAGCTCACCTGGGTTTCTTCCTGTGGACACATCTCCCCTCTGCTCCTGCTATCTGTGTCTGCGTGGAGTTAGGGAGAGCAGGTATTCCTGTCATTCCTGACTAGAGCTGCTGGAGCTGTCTAGAGAGGAGGAGGAAGATGGGGTTCTGAGAACCGATCATCCTTATCTTGTCGGAGCAAAGGCTAGATAGGCTTTGACAGTGGCGGTTTTCTGAGTGCATAAGCCCTTCATCTGTAGACTTGCACTTGTGTCTGAGTCTTTATCCCTTTTAGCCCAATACCCTTCTGTACAAATGCCTGTGCCTTTTGGGGCTTTAAGCTAGTTTTTTGTTTTGCTTTTAATTTTTCCCAATTCAGTAAGGCTTTTCCCTCTTTTTTCTCCTGTTGGTTGTCTGAAACCCAATTCAGTATGAATAAAAGAGGGAAATATACAACACTGAATTTGGAGGAGAAAATGAAGGTTCTCAGTAGGATTGAAGCTGGACGGTCTCTGAAAAGTGTAATGGATGAATTTGGAATCAGTAAATCAACATTTTATGACATTAAGAAGAATAAGAAATTGATTTTGGACTTTGTACTGAAGCAGGACATGCCTTTGGTAGGGGCTGAGAAGAGAAAGAGGACAACGGGAGCCAAATACGGGGATGTGGATGACGCAGTGTACATGTGGTACCAGCAGAAACGCTCAGCCGGCGTCCCCGTAAGGGGTGTGGAGCTTCAGGCTGCTGCAGAGAGGTTCGCACAGTGTTTTGGGCGAACTGACTTTAAAGCTAGCACTGGTTGGCTTTTTAGATTTCGAAACAGGCACGCCATTGGGAATCGAAAAATATCTGGAGAACAAGTCCTAAGTTCAGCTTCAGAAAATGTTGAGCCCTTTCGACAAAAACTGTACATGCTTATCAAAGAGGAGAAACTGAGTCTAGCTCAGCTGTACAGTGGGGATGAGACTGACCTCTTTTGGAAGTCAATGCCAGAAAACATTCAGGCAAGCAGGAAAGAGATCTGCCTGCCTGCGAGGAAAATAAACAAAGAACGGTTGTCTGCGCTCTTATGTGCAAATGCAGATGGAACTCATAAACTAAAGTCAGTCATTATCGGAAAGTCAAAGCTGCCCAGAAGTGTGAAAGAGGACACAGGTACAATACCTGTGATTTATAAGCCTAGTAAAGATGTTTGGTTCACCAGAGAATTGTTTTCAGAATGGTTCTTTCAAAACTTTGTTCCTGAGGTCAGGCATTTTCAGCTTAATGTTTTAGGATTCCATGAAGAGGATGTCAGGGCCTTGTTACTTCTGGACAGTTCTCCAGTTCACCCTTCTGCCGAATCACTCTCCAGTGAGGACGGTCAAATAAAATGCATGTTCTTTCCCCGTAACACTTCGACCCTGATTCAGCCAATGAATCAAGGTGTGATCTTGAGCTGCAAACGACTTTATAGGTGGAAGCAACTTGAAGAGAGTCTTGTCATTTTTGAAGAAAGTGATGATGAGCAAGATAAAGGAGAAAAAGGAGCTTCCAAGATTAAAATCTACAACATAAAAAGTGCAATTTTTAACTGGGCAAAGAGTTGGGATGAAGTGAAACAAATAACCATAGCAAATGCATGGGAAAATCTTCTTTACAAAAAGGAACCTGAATATAATCTTCGAGGCTTAGAAGATGGAAATTATAGAGAAATCCTTGAGAAGTGTGGGGAGTTGGAAACCACGCTGGCGGATGACAGGGTGTGGTTCAATGGGGATGATGAAGAGAAGGGTAGCCTCGAAAAAACAAAAAGTGGAATTACAAAGGAAGTTGTTCAGAAACGAGGAGGAGCAGAAGAGCAGACTGCTGAATTTCAGTTATCTGATGTCAGAGAGAGTCTGGACTACCTACTTGACTTTGTTGATGCCACACCTGAGTTTCAGAGGTTCCATTTCACGCTGAAAGAGATGCAACAAGAAATAATAAAAAAACAGTTCCAGAGTAGAATCCATTCTCGAACTGGTAGTTTTTTGAAACCTAGGCCTCATGTTATGAAGGATTCTTTCAATATGCCTTCAACTTCTAGTAATTAGATCTTGTATTTACAGATTTCTGTAGTTATTTCTGATGCAGACCTGTTGTGAACTGTCATTGTTTTTAACAGCTGACCTCATTTTGCATAGCACTGCCCATTTATATATTGTTTCTAAAACATACAATTTAAAAATAAATTTGTCTCTTTAAAGTATAAAAACATTGATTAATCCATTTTTGTTTCCATTTTAGACAAGGATCTGAATAATGAGTTATTGTCCCAGATTATCTAAGGTGGAATGGATGTTGGAAGAGCATTACATTCTATCTCAGAGCATATAACAAGAAGCTATATGCTGACTAGTTATTTTTGAAAAAAATTTTTAAAACTATATAAAAAAATAAAGATAAGAATAGATTTGGTTTTTAGTTTAATTGTGTGACATTCTCTGGCTTCTTAACTCTGTACCACCTACTGCCCCCCCCCCCTTATTGAGCAAGTAACATGCTGATTATAGAAGTTATATATTAAAAAGATGAAAAGTTGGTTAAGCAGCTGCCTTCAGCTCAGGTCATGATCCCAGCGTCCTGGGATCCAGTCCCACATCGGGCTCCTTGCTCCGCAGGGAGCCTGCTTCTCCCTCTGACTCTGCCTTCCACTCTGTCTGCCTGTGCTCGCTCTCACTCTCTCTCTCTTACAAATAAATAAATAAATAATCTTTAAAAAAAAAAAAAAAAGATGAAAGGCACCCAACATCTATCGGCCAATGATAGTATAACAAATTGGTATGTTTTATGTATTTAAAAAACAGGGAGGGGCACCTGGGTGGCTCAGTGGGTTAAAGCTTCTGCCTTCAGCTCAGGTCAGGGTCCAAGGATGGAGCCTCACATCAGGTTCTCTGCTCAGCGGGGAGCCTGCTTCCCGCCCCCGCACCCCATCCCTGGCCTGCCTTTCTGCCTACTTGTGATCTGTCAAATAAATAAAATCTTTAAAAAAAAAAAAAAAACCCAAAATAGGCAGATTACTTGGTAAATACAACTTTTTATATCTTATTGTCTTAACGTGCTTTAGACCTTGGCATTAATAAAACATTAGGAGTTTTTTAAGCCTAGAGTAGAACGGACTGTGGAAGAAGTTGATGGGTATGTCAGCCGAGTTTACTGGACAGCTCTCTAGTTTACTCTTTTAATCTTCATCATTGTATCAAACGCTCCCACCCGCCACCCCGCCATGGGTAATACATTTCCAGAGTAAATGACAGGCAGTCATAGCCTTTTGAAAAGTATTCACTTATTCAGGAAGCTTCACGTTGCCTTTCCGTGCTAGGTACCGTGAATGGTGTTGGGCATTTGGACCTGAATTAAAAAAACGAATAGAGGGGCGCCTGGGTGGCTCAGTGGGTTAAGCCGCTGCCTTTGGCTCAGGTCATGATCTCAGGGTCCTGGGATCGAGTCCCGCATCGGGCTCTCTGCTCAGCAGGGAGCCTGCTTCCCTCTCTCTCTCTCTGCCTGCCTCTCCGCCTACTTGTGGTTTCTCTCTGTCAAATAAATAAATAAAATCTTTAAAAAAAAAAAACGAATAGAACAAACCACCATTCAATGTGTAAGTGCTAGATGAGTGTGGAGAGGGCTTTGGGTGTGTTTGGGTAGCAGGGGAAGTACCTAAGAGGGTCAAGTGTGACTTCTGAGCCGAGCTTTAAAGTTGAGTGCAGGCAGTGGCAGGGCAGTCAGGGCAAAGAGCTCAGGCTCCTTCCTCGATGTGACAGTGTATCTCCCTGGGAAGCTGCAAGGTCCCCGGATAGTTGCTGTAAGGGCACCTGACAAAGAAGAGCAGGAAAGACAGGTCAGGTCAGATTTTCCTCCTAGGTCGTCCTAGGATTTCAGACTTCCGCCGGGGCCCACATAAAGCTGTCAGTTCTCCGTTCTAAATGGCTCTCGTTTTGTCTCCATTTCTCCCTCCCTGCTCTTCGTGCTGCGGTCCAGGGCGCCATCACCCCCTACCTGGACACCTGCATCAGTCTCCTTTCTTGGCCTCTCCCATCGCTTCTCACCCTGCAGCCTCTTCGTGGCCTTCCCATTGCGTTTAAGCAGGCTCCTGGCCTCAGGTCGCTCTGCAGGTCCGCCCTTCCCGGCGGCCACACCACCCAGGCCTGCGCTCGCCCCCTGCTGGACGACGAGAGCCGGGCCCGCTGTAGGCCCGGCGTAGGCGCACACCCAAGAGACCCGGGACCGTTCCGGAGAGTGTGGTAGCGCCGCCGGCGTCCGCTAGAGAGGGAGAAGGAAGCCTTCGGCCACGTGGGCCGGCCCAGCCTCAATAGCCGAGAGCTGTGGAGAACGCCAGCCAATGTGCCAGAGCGGCCGGAGCGTGGGGGACTTCCCCGCGCAGCCATAGAGCTCCCGCGAAGCGGGCCAGAGCGGCCAGGACACGCAGAAGCTGCGGGCGGAGAGCAGGCCGGTGGGACGGGCGCAGCCATAGAGTGGCCGCCGGCTCGCCAGAGCGGCCGGGGAGAAGAGGGTGGGCCCGAAGGGAGGCGGCAGCGCGCAATCATGAAGTTCCTGCCGGCGAGCTAGAGACCCAGTTGGGGAGGCACGGCGAGCTGTCCTCTGGGCCGGGAAGCAGAGGTCGCAGGAGGGCTTGGGGTCCGGGAAGGTTGATCAGGACTCGGCTGCGGAGCGCCGGCCGCGTCCGCTTTTGTTCCTTCCGGGGCCCGCGCGGGAGCGGTCCTCGGTGGGGCAGGAGCGCAGGCGGGCGGTCAGGCGCTCAGGAAGGGGCTGATGTCTTTGGTTCTGGAAGTCATAGTTTCAGGACTAGAGCTCCTCCGAGAAACCCAGGTACCTCACTCTCGTTCCGGTGGCTGAAGCCCCGCTCGCTCCCCCCAGAAGAGCAGGAAAGAGTGGGGGTACAGAGGCAAACACGACTCCGGATTATGTCCAAAAAACATACACCAGGATTTGAGAAAGAAAGTCTTCTTTCCCTACCCTTTCTTGCCTGCGGAAATCTGACCACCTCCTCAGAGCAGGAACCTGGCGTGTGACCAGTTTTGATTCCTGACTACAGCTTCTGGGACATTTCAGTGATAAACTGAGGGTATTAACTGGAAGATTTCTCCAAATGTGTTGGTGTTCTGAGCGGTTTTTAATCAACAATTTCCTCATTGTTGAATTTACCTAGACCATTCCCACTGGCTCCTCACTGGCTACCTGAGGCATCACATAGCTCCTCTTAGTAAAAATGACTTGATCAGAAAGAATTACATCTCCCTTTCAACAGTAGAAGTCAGATTTTAATCAGAAGTGTTTGCGAGCTAGAATGAAGGCTAAAAGGATAAATGCACCTCTGTTTTTTCTAATAAATGCACTTTTGCTATAAACTTAACTATTTTTGAGCTGCTGACAGCCAAAGAAGTTAGCCCCCTAGTGCTAATAAATTTGCTAGAACTTCCAAAAAAGACTTTGTTGTTTCAAATGTTCGTGAAACATTTACAAAAATTACAGGTCTTAAAGCAGTGGTGGCGATTTTGCACTTTCCAAAATGCTATCAGTTGACGTCTCATTCAAACAGTAAACTCTGTTTACCCGGCTAGGGCTAGGATGTACAGAATCTTTTTTTTTTTTTAATTTTCAAGGTAACAGTATTCATTGTTTTTGCACCACACCCAGTGCTCCATGCAATCCGTGCCCTCTCCAATACCCACCACCTGGTTCGCCCACCCCCCCACCCCCCGCCCCTTCAAAACCCTCAGATTGATTTTCAGAGTCCATAGTCTCTCATGGTTCACCTCCCCTTCGAATTTCCCTCAACTCCCTTCTCGCCATCTCCCCTTGTCCTCAATGCTATTTGTTATGCTCCACAAATAAGTGAAACCATGTGATAATTGACTCTCTCTGCTTGACTTACTTCACTCAGCATCTCTTCCAGTCCCATCCATGTTGCTACAAAAGCTGAGTATTCTTCCTTTCTGATGGAGGCATATTACTCCATTGTATATATGGAACACATCTTCCTTATCCATTCATCCGTTGAAAGGCATCTTGGTTCAGATGTACAGAATCTTAATAAAATTCATAAACATTCCTGGAATTCCTATTCCCAATTCCCCATTCTAAAATACAAAGCTTTCCCCTAAAAATGTTGGCCTCACCTCCCTTCCTGCAATAAAAATTCTTAGTGATTTCTGACTTTTTTTCTGGAGAAAAGAAATTTAATGCTTTTTCCAGTCTCTGCCTTACAAGCTTTGTCCTCAGTGATGTCTGGCCTGCTGCTCTTAATTGGCCTTGGCCAGGTTTTTCCTTTTTTCTTAAGATTTTATTTATTTATTTGACAGACAGAGATCACAAGTAGGCAGAGAGGCAGGCAGAGAGAGAGAGGAGGAATCAGGCTCCCTGGGGAGCAGAGAGCCTGATGCAGGGCTCGATCCCAAGACCCTGGGGTCATGACCTGAGCTGAAGGCAGAGGCTTTAACCCACGGAGCCACCCAGGTGCCCTGGCTAGGTTTTTTCCACAGTGCTTACATGTGGTACTAGTTCTCTACCCAGGAGTCCTGCTGCTGCTCTTCTGTGCCACCTTTGCTCCGAGGACTGTGGCTATTGCTCCAAGTCAGTCCACATCTTCCAGGTCTCCTTTGTACCCATCAGGGCTGAAGAGCCAAGGGTCTTTCCTGCCCCAGTGTCAGTCTCCCATTGACCTGACAGCCAGTTGGAGACTTCTGGTTTCTTTTTCAAGGACTAGTGGGCAAAAGTGTGAACATAAAAAGTGTGTGTGCAGGATTAAAGGACAAATGTGAAAAAGCACGCACTTGACCATCCCTTGCAGTGACCTCATGGGAGTGTGCATGCAACCTTGTTCTTTGACCAGACCATGAGGAACGAGATCCTCATTCCTGTCAGTAATGGAGATTTCTGCCAGTGTGGCATCAGTGGCAGGTGCTTAGAAGGCACTCTTGCCACTATCACCTGCCCACAGAAGACATCAATAGATGAGTACCTTCTGTGTGCCAGGCCCTGAGCCAAATGCTTTGCATGGAATATCCACGTCGTTAATAACAGCCCAAGAGCAGTTTTGCTTGTGAATTTGCTAGGAGGGGAGCTAGACGGCGGCGGGGTGGGGGTGGTGGGGAGCACTTCCTATTGGGAAGCCTTTTTAGTGCAGGGAATGAATTTCTGGGATGCTCATTGCTCTAGCCTGAAGCCACAGTGCTCCCAGTAGGACCAAGAGCAGTGGGACCACTATCAGATCTGCATGGATGAAACTATGGACCCGAAGGCAGAGGCTTAATCCACTGAGCCACCCAGGCATGCCAAGAAACTAAGATTTTTAAAAATTGTCTCAGAAAACCAAGGATAAACTCCTACTACACTGAGGCAGGGCTGAGATAAGACTGATAGGGAAATGGGGAAAAGGGTATGCACGGTTGTTTCCCTCACTTAAAATTACTCTATCTGGGGGCACCTGGGTGGCCTCTGCCTTGAGCTCAGGTCATGATCCCAGGGTCCTGGGATCGAGCCCTACATTGGGCTCCCTGCACAGCAGGGAGCCTGCTCCCCTTCCTCTCTCTCTGCCTGCCTCTCTGGCTACTTGTAATCTCTGTCAAATAAATAAACAAAACCTTAAACAAAAAATTACTGTATCTGACAGTCAGTTGCCAGGTCACGCTCCACCTTTTCTTCCCAGAGAAGAGTTACAGGGCCAAATCCTGAGAGGTTTTCCTGGCATCAGAATTTCCCACTCCTAGAATACTTCCTGGTATTCTACCTTTTTCTCATAAACATTCCTTGAATTCCTATTCCCAATTCCCCATTCTAAAATACAAAGCTTTCCCCTAAAAATGTTGGCCTCACCTGTGTCTTCC
This sequence comes from Mustela nigripes, assembly GCF_022355385.1. Taxonomy (NCBI): domain Eukaryota; kingdom Metazoa; phylum Chordata; class Mammalia; order Carnivora; family Mustelidae; genus Mustela; species Mustela nigripes. Next base: position 36,674,959 of record NC_081567.1, read on the forward strand.
CTCCATTAACAGGCAATAATTCAGTTATGTCCCGTCTTTGAAGAGCCAGATTTTCCTTCAGCTTTGTCACTAGAAAGTAAACATTCTCAACAAAGAATCAAAGACATTTTTACTGCTGTCCCCCACTGAAAGCAAAGAAGCCTACTAGGAGACCCTTATGACAACATGACCTTAAGCAGCCACTGGGCTTGACCTTTTGTTCCCAGTCTGGAAGCACGCCCAGCCTGGAGCCAGCCAAGAGCACACCCTCCCTCAGCCCTCCTCATCCAAACCCTTGACCAACCACAGAGAAGATAGGTCCTCCAGCCGCTGCAGATATGGGACAAAGCAATACTGGATGCCAGGACAAAGGTCCTCAGTGAGGAGCCGCACATGCTCACGTTTCCTGAAGATATTTATTACCACCCAAACAGACTTCAACAGGGAAAGCATGATCCCTAATCTCCCCAGGATGCACATTTGCAAAGCCTCTCAGGGAACCCCGCTTTCACAGAACCCTCCGAAGACCCCAGAGCTCTGTTTCTTTCTTGTGCAAAAGTGGGGTGAGTCTTAATCTCCTCAACGGTGACGAAGTCAGAATCCGGTTTCCTGTGCCAATGACTGGGCTGAATTGCAAACTCCCTCTTCCATGTCCCTCAGGCCTCTGGTTCCTTCTGGTCTGAGGTGATGTTTATAAGCTTGGCATGTGCATGAGCCCTCCTCTCCGAGAGGCACTGTGGTGGCTGCCCCGGACTGCCCCTGGCTTCCCAGCTGGGGCTTCTGGGGAAGCTGCAAGTCACCAGCCAGTCTTCTGTGGCCAATAAGCTGGTTTCCCAGAATCCTTCGCACTTCTTTGGTCCCATGCCTCAGGAGCCCAGGTACCCCTGACAAACATTCCAAGTGGGGAAGCGTTAACGGGCAGTCACACAGATTCCCAAAGTTGTCAGGACAGACAATGGATACAGTAAGGCACCCGAATCACAGCTAAGATACCAAGGGAGTAGGCACACCCCAGGACAAGAGACCTCATAGAGAACTCTGCCCTGAGCAGGTCACCTCAAAAACTCACCACCCTCAACAGTTTGGACAGAATTCCATTTTAGTTCTACACTAATCTTTTGCTGCCTCCGCACCTCCCTCACACTGACGCCTACCTCGTTCCTCTTTACGGTAATTACTTTAAAAACAGATTTGGGGGGCCTGGGCAAAGGACACCAGCTCCTAACAGGACCCTCTGAGTGGGCCGAAGAGAAATCCCATTGTTTCTATCCCGTGTGAGTTCTCTGGTGACTCATAAGGCGGGAACTCCGAGAAAAGCTCTCTCCACATTCCGAACATTTGTAGGGTCTCTCTCCTGTGTGGGTTCTCAGGTGACGAATCCGATTGGAGCTGTGAGAAAAACTGTCCCCACACTCGTGACAGGTATAGGGTTTTTCTCCGGTGTGAATTCTCTGGTGCCTGATTAAGTTTGATCTGTGAGAGAAGTTTTCCCCACAAAGGTTACACTTATATGGTTTCTCCCCCGTGTGCGTTCTCTGATGCCTGGTGAGGTGCATGCCCTGCCGGAAGCTTTTCCCACAAGTCAAACATTCGAAGAGTTTTTTCTCTGCCTTGTGGGTTCCAGGATTTGTAAGAAAGACGGTGCTGTCATTCACTGCTTCGCCACACTCAGAGAAGGGGTAAAGCCTCTCCTTCTCGTGAGTTCTTTCATGTATGACAAGGTGTGAACTGCGAGAGAAACTTTTCCCACACTCGGCACACTTGTAAGGTCTCTCTCCCGTGTGAATCCTTTGGTGTCTAAGGAGGTTGGAACTATGAGCAAAGATCTCCCCACACTCGGGGCACTTGTAGGGCTTTTCGCCTGTGTGTGTCCTCTGGTGCCTGTGAAGGTTGGAGTTGCAAGAGAAGCTTTTTCCACACACGTTACATTGGTACGGTTTCTCCCCCGTGTGTGTGCGCTGATGGCGAGTCAGGTGGGTGTTCTGACTGAAGCTTTTTCCACATTCCAGGCACTTATGGGCCTCCTCTCCCAAGTGTGCTCTGTGTAGTGACAGGAAGTGTGGGTTCCCAGCAAAGATCTCGCCACACCCCACACCCATACACAGTCTCTCCGCTGCATGGATTCTCTGGTGCCTAATTAGGTTCGAGTTGTTAGAGAAATTTTTGCCACACAAGGGACACAAGTGGAGCTTCTTCAGCTGCAATTCCTTTGGTCGCCCCAGTTCTCTGCAACTTGTAGCCCCCACTAAGGACGGCTCCATCCCTTCCTCTGGGGGAGGCTCCCAGTGCCCTTCTGCCCTGTCCCGAGGCCTTTCCTGCTCAGGACTCCAGGGGACCTCCCCTCTGGCCTGGCCAGGCAGCAGTGCCTGTGGGTGGATGCTCTCAGGAAAAACGGACTGCGCGCTTTCTTCCTGGTTCTCAAACTTCTCTTCTCCTGGCAGAGCAAGAGAAACCAAACCCCTATGTTATTTCCACACCAGAGAAAAGGAAGTCCCACCTATCTGCTACTCCCTGTAGCTCAAAGGCTGGAAGGGTTGGTTCTACCTCAGTTTCCCGGGCAGGCAGCGCACTCCAAGTGGAAAAGGGGTGGGGCCATCACTCAGGAACCAGCACTCACTCAGACCAGTCCTGAATTCCCTGGTACAGGCCCCCAATTCCTTCTACAACTGAGGCTCCAGCTTCTGCCTTGTGGAAATGGGTGGGATGGAGAGAGCTGGGACTAGGGTGGGTCCCAGGGGTGAATGCCTCCATGCATTCTGTGCCCTGGGATCTCCCCGACAGCAGTGACGGGCTGGCCCGACACCCAAATCCTCAAAGGTCTCCCTTCCAACAGCAGGAGGCCAGCTGGCCAGGCTGCTGATCTCCATTCCTTACCTGGAGCTGGGCTGCTGGGGCTCGGGCCCTCCTTGCAAGTCTGAACACTGGGATCCCACGGCTTTCCTCCTTGTTCCACTTGGGTGCTCAGGGCCTCCTGATTAGGAACCTGAGACTCTGTTTACAATGGAAGAAACAGAATTCTATGTCACCGTTTTTCTCTACAAGGCAGAAGTAACAAAGACAATCTTGTTCCCTGCACTTAGGGGGCATATCCACAGAACGTGCAACAAATCTGACAGCAAATGGCTGGAACGTGCACTCACTGTTCTCAGTGATTACCTCCAGAGAAAGATATTGGAGGAGGGAGACTACGGTTTTTTTCTTTTTACACTTTTGTAGTACTCAGGGCCTTTTCCAATGAGAAAGTACACTTTTATAATCAAAACAACCAAATAAACATGACTAGAGTGATCAGTTCTTGAGGAATTAGTTTATTATTAAAGAGCCCCGACTCTCACAGATAAATATAAACTAGAATGGAGTTCCACTTGACAACTCCAGGAGAAAAGATGACACGATGGACAACCAGAAAGAAATCTAGGCCTCCGAGTGGACCCTGAGGTTAAAACCCAAAAGCACCATTCCTGTACCATGCTAAAATTAAAAACTCACTCTAATCCCAGCAAACATGAACTTTAAACAGTTTTGTTCTAAGAGCTTGTGATCTGAACTTCTCTTCCTGTGCAGCACTCACTGAGAGCTATGTTCAAGTTCGGGCACCAAGCCAGGCCCAATGATGGAGAACCTGGAGAAGGTCCCAATGAAGGAAACCAAACCCAGCGGTCACTCCGAGGCAGAATTAGAGCAAGTGCGCTGACAGCTGTGCCTCTCCTTACCAACACCTGATGTATGAAAACAAAGTGTGTGTGACTTTTCTAACATGTCAATCTATTATGAGAATTTTCATACATCCCAAGTTGAAGGAATTTTACAATACCTGTACACTCTTCACCCAGATCCAACTATCAGTTTTCTGTCATATTTTACAAGCCTCATTTTTAATCTCTGCATAACAGTCCAACATATAGAAGCATTCTAATGTATTTTTTCTGTTTTACACATATGTATCATTTCAAATTTCCAAAAGGCATCCCCCGTTCCTGAGTTTTTAAGGGCTGGGAGAACTGCTGAGCTGGAATATTGATGTCAGCGCCCCCCTGAAAGTTGGGGAAGGGCCTAGAAATACTAACGAAGCATAGAAAATATAAGTGAGGTCAGAAGAATAAGCATCTCAAAATTGCAAAGCATCAAGCACCGAGAGTATGTGTGAGGTGGGGGGTGGGCAGGCTGTCAGTGGATTTGATTTGTTCTGCCTGGAAGTGCAGGAAAGCTCACACACTCTGCCTTCAGCTCTGGCAGCTGGGAACCGTAAGTCTGCCAACTGTGCCACCTGCCAGAAGTCTGACTGATCCTCAGCCAGAGGGCTTTAGAAAAAGGGAGGTCTTCTGGCAAAACTCCGAACTTATGTCCTGGAGGTGAGTGGCTAAGGGACAGGCCCCTGGTAAGAAGCGGCTCAGTCTTCATCCCTGGAAAAGAAGTCCTTACCCAGTGAGTCCACATTCTCATAACTCTCCTGCACCGTGTCCCTGGAGAGGGCCCTCTTACTAGGATCCTGATGCCCCCACTCCTCCTGGGAGATGTACATAGCCACGTCCTCTAAGCTCTCAGGCAACTGAAACAGCACAAGATCTCCTTTAGCCCCTGAGGCACCAAGAACAATTCAAGCAGAGTCATGAGTTATAGGGCAAAACCCAGGGTGTCAAGGACACATTTCATGGGGAAGAAGGGTGCCAGGCCCACAAGTGAGGTGTGGAGGAAATAAACAAAGGCGGCGGGGAGGCTGTGCGTGGTGAGAGAGAAAGGATCTTCTCTGAGAGGCAGAAAGACCCCATCCCCACAAGAGCAACTGCAGGGAGAGGTGCTGGGGAGGGGAGACGACGGGGACTTCCACATCACCTGGGGCCCAGTCAGCTCCTTGTCTTCCATGTTTCCTTCAGCAGGAAAGAGAGAAAGCCAGGGAGCAGACAATGCTGAAGTGACAGAAATCATGATGAGAATGGCATTTGTAGTTCTCGGGAACCCAAGGCTTATTACAACACGGTATCCGCTCCCCGACACCCAGTCTCTGTTCAGGACTGTACAATGAGCATAAGAAGGCAGCAGAGGCATCATAAACCGATATCCAAATTGGCAACGTGCGGGGGAAGGACACCAGTCACGTTCCCTGCTGGCCTGCAGCACTCAAGCCCTCCATCATTTGAAGCTCTAAACGTCTGTGCTGTGCATACTGAAGGGCTTACTTAGGATCCCCCTCCCACCTCCCATCCCCAGAAGAACCCAAGCCACCACTTTTAGGTCCTTCACTCCACATCTGGGAACCCTGAGGGCACCTGGGTGACCGCACTCTACCTGCTGGTGTCAGGGGGCAACCCCGAAGCCCCTCCTCCCTCCCACCTGCCCAGAGAACTGTTCCTCACCCCTCTCCTTTACAGCTTGGGGGTCCCTTTTGGGGCTGGGGCCTAGCAGCTCCTGCAGCCTGGGGCCAGGGCTTCGCTCAGTCTCCATTGGCTCCAGCTTGAAGCTCGGTGACTCTCGTGCTGTTTCCAGAGGCAAAGTCTCCTCCAAAAGCACTTCTGTTCCCCGCCTATGGTTTGTGACCTGGGAACCAACCCACATCACTCATCATCACAACAGGGCCCGAAAGGAAGGGAATTTAGTACAGAATTCTGAGGGCAAGTCTTCAACAGAGAAACACTGTTAATAATCTTTTTGTATCCAGCAAGAGAGAGGATGGTTTACACTAAAAGTTTTCCTGATCGCCCGTTTACTGGAGAGAATAGGAGGGGAGGGTGTCCACTCCCAGGGCACACCTTACCTGCACAGCTCTCTGACTCAAATGACCTCCTCTTGCCTCCTCCCACTCTTTCTATTTGCTTCCATGCCTCACTCCTAGATAAGTTAAACTTGGGTGACCCTGGGGGCAAGTGCCCTCAGAACCACATGGCCAATCTGTTTTCCTAAATTCACTAGTAACCCGACCTAGATCTGCACAGGAGACCAGACTGCTGCACCTAACAAAACAACAGCCACCAGACATTAAGCACTATTAGCTAGCCGTGTGATCAAAATTACAGGATGCTCTCCCTGCAGCCCTCAAAGCAACCCTAAAAGGATGTTTTTATCATTCTCACTTTACCAGTGTTAAATCTGAAGCCCAAAGAGATTAAGTACTTGTTCAAAGTCACAAAACTAAGGAACAGAGTGAGGATTTGAACCCTGCAAATTAAGAATTAACTCCGGGGGTCACAGTAAACCAGAACCCCTGCCTCCGTGTGGAAATAGGGCATTCTTCCTGGCTCACTCTGTCCTTCCGGGGAAAACCTGGAAAACGAGTCTCCCTGACTAAATTGTGAAAAGACCTCTTGCCCATATAAAGTCTACTCGGGGGACCAAGTAAAGGTACAAAGAACAGGGCCACCGAAATGTCCTAGTCCTCGGGGCCAAACCAACCGCAGGTAAGACGACTCTTTCTCTCACCTGTAGTCGCAGCCTCCCAAGCTCTCTCTGCATGTCCTCCACAAGAGTCACCGCTTCCTCGCCACTCTCCGGATGCAGCTCCTGCACCCTGCTCTGGATCTCCTGGGGCAGGATGGTCAGGAACTGCTCCAGTACCAGCAGCTCCAGGATTTGCTCCTTGGTACGCATCTCAGGCCGCAGCCACTCATGGCAAAGCTCCTGGAGCCGGCTGAGGGCTTCCCGGGGCCCAGCGGCCTCTTGGAAGCGGAACCGTCTGAAGCGTAAGTGGGAGGCCTCAGGGCTGGGCCCTGGATCCGGCGGGGGCGGCTCCTGGCTCCAGGCGCAGTCCTCCTCCAGTTTCACTATCAGGAGCCCTTCCCGGTCTTGGGAGCCCGGGCCCGATGCCATTGTCAAGCCCCCGGAGCGCCTTGGTCCCGAAACCGATTGCGCCCGCCCGGAAAGCTCCCAGGACCCCGAGGCTGCGAGTCCTGGCCAAGGATCCCAGTCCCAGCCCGGGCGCAGCCGGCTCCGGCGCCTCGGCTTCAGTCCAGCACAGGCGCCGCGGCGCCAACGCCGGTCGCGTCACCGGCAGGACCCCCCTCTACCCCCGGGTTAGGACCTGAACGCCCCGCTTTTACGCTCGTGGCGGCCTCACGCAAGACCTGGCGCTCGACTTCACGCCGGAAGTCCCAAGGCGCGCTAGGCGACCACGGCCAACGGCGCAGCCTCAGGACTAACTTCCGGGCCAGGATCCGCGAATTCTAGCGTCCGTTGGGTCAGTTCTAGCCACAGACTCACCGCCGACCAACCAGAAGGGAAGATTTGCCTGCAGGGGCGGGACGTTCGGCGGGCCAATTGGAGGCGAGATGCGGGGCAGGTAAGTTCAGGGGAAAACAAGCCTGAGGAGGGCGTGACCGCTGGCCTATCGGATCAGGATCCCCCCGGAAAGCCTGCTGCAACGAAAACCCCGAGCCTCGCGAAATCCAGTGCGTTAGCGTCGCGGGGGTGGGGTGGGGTGGGATGAGGGGCGGCAATCTGAATTGTTAACAAGCTCTTCCCCGAGACACAAGTTTGAGAACCACTGTCCCGATTTAAGGGCAGTCCTCACCCGCTCTGGTTACTCGGGGCGGCAGGAGAGGCTCCCCTGGCCCCGACGGCCTCAGAAGCACGGAAGCCAGGGTCCTCTCGGTCACCAGTCGGTGCCCGGGGGAGGTGGGGGAAGCGTGCGGACGCGCCTGGGTCAGCGTCGCCGCGGGGCTTGCCGGGAGACGTAGTCTGTGGCCTCGCCCGCGCTCGGCGCCCCCCGCTGGTACCCCGCGGTGAGGAGCTGCGCGCCGTGGTCGTTCGTCCCGCAGGTTTCTGTCCCTGACCCGGTCAGGGCCTCGCTTTTGGAGGCTGGAGGTCCCCGAGGGCGCCTGGGATCCGGGACATGCCGCTTACGGTCCACCCCTGCTAGGGCAGGAGCGTCATCCAGCTCCCTGATAGGTCCTACGACGGTCTTGGGATGAAGGCTGTGTATTTCACTGCGAGGGGCGAACGGAAGGAAACCTGAAGCGTCGGCTCAGCATGTCCCTTCCCTCCATCGACATTCAAGATCGTGGGCTCAGGAAATTAGAGGCGTCGTAGCAGTGAATCGTGGCAACCAGTAACCTTTTATTGAGCGCCTGCCTAATGCAGCTGGGCGCTGACGGCACACAAAACTGGGACAGAGATGCTATTATCATCCCCGTGTAACGGGCGACAGCAGCGAGTGTCACTTAACCCCTGTTCAGGGTCACACAGCTAATCCGTCTCTAAAGTTCAAGGCTGCCATAATAGTAAAGGGTGGTGTGAGGACAGAGAGGTCGGCTTTACAGGACTGAGTGGAAAAAGTCCTGAGTATTTCGGTTTTTTCTTGTGCCGCTTGAGGGAGAGAGGTCCACAGCTGTTGTGGGAAATGTGGCCTCAGCAGCGGCAGAGCACACAGGCAGGTATAGGTCAATTTCATAAACTCCTGTTGAGACATGTGACCTCAGAGTCCTCTAGGGCCATTTTCCTGTTTTCGACATGTTGCAGGAGACTACAGATTCTAGCCTTATAACCACTTCACCGGCATTTACGACGTTATCTCAAACAAGTTAATCTTGCTAATCCCCAAACTTCAGTTCTCTTACCTGAAGAGAGGATAAGACTATCCCCACCTTGTAACATTGGGTGAGGATTAAATGAGCTAATGTGTAGGACGCTTAGAATGGTACCTGGCACTTAGCATGAACTCAGCGTGATACTAGTTGTTACTAATGCCCCGTAAATTCCTCAAGTCTCACCCCATCTCACAGAAAAGCCAGTTGGATTTTTATTGCAGGATGTGGGACATGGAAATGTTTGCAAGACTGCACATATCTTGAGATGGGAAAGAATCATCTGTTATTTAAGTTTAAGGTGGTTTTTGTTTTTGTTTTTTAAGATTTTATTTGACAGCACAAGCAGGAGCAGCAGCAGAGGGCAAGGGAGAAGCAGGCTCTTGGCTGAGCCAGATATGGGGCTCAATCCCAGGGCCCCTGGGATCATGACCTGAGCTGAAGACAAATACCTAGGCACCCCTAAGTTAAGTTTATTAATGGGGACTTGAAGCTAGATGGACTTTCTGAGTTATTCAAATTCCTGTTAATATTCTTCCTCCATTTCTTTAAGGCCTGTCTATACTGTCTATAGTGGGAGTATTACTGGGAGTAGGGTTACAGGCCAGTAGAACTACAGGGGCTCATTTGGGGCAGGAGTTCTTACTCTAGAGCCCATGAAATTCTAGAACAGTCCTGTCCAGTAGAACTTACTGTGATGGCAAAATGTAGTTCCTGTTCCTAAGCGCCACCGGGTGGCTACTGTACTGGCTTGTGTAGCTCTGGAGGGTCACAATAGTTGGATTTGGAGATCTTGTAAGTTTTGATAACTGTATGCAGACTTGCGTGTAGATGTATATTTTCTAGGAAGCAGATCAAGTTCGTCAAATTCTCAAAACCACCAAAAAGATTGAAAACCACTCTTTTAGGTCTTTGGTGAAAAGTAAGTTCAGGGAAGTATGCCCTCTGGCAACCATTATTGATTCTGCTTTCTTATATTTTCTTGTCCTTAGCTGTTGGTGGCTCCCTGACTATTATAACAGAGAAAAACAAATTTCAGTCTAGATAAAGAATCCCTGTGAATCCTGGCCTTAGCTGCTATGGTCACTAGATTCTGTCTCTGGAGCTGCTTTCAGGACTTACCCAACTCTCAGAGATTTCCTTGCACGCAAGGGGTGCAGTTGTCTGCCTGTGGTCTTCAAACCAGTATTTGATGAAATACACAGTGTTAAGACTTTCTGGTCTGTGCTCTTTGGCAAGGGGGCGGATAAGCAGCTCCCATCAGCCTGCAATATTGCTTCCCTGCCTCTCGCCTCCAGGCTCCTGCCACCCTCTAAGCCTTTGCTCTCTGCCACTCTTCCCCGCTTTCGTTTCATCCCACTTTACTGTACTATAGATTCCCTGTGATCTATGGCTCAGGGCTTGGCTCTACATGTATGAAATTGCTCTTTGATCTTACTCTTACCTTTTGAAATCCAATTATAAACAAAATACTGACTTTACATGGCATTTCATTTGAAATGCATTTTATTTTAATCTGAAATATGTTGCCTTTCTCCGTGAAAATAAAATAAGGCATTTTGCTCCACTTCCTGTATGTTGGTAAAATGTTCTAAAATTTAAGTTTTCCTTCAGATTAACATTAACCAATCTAACTTGCTAATACTGTTTTGGAATGTTAATGTTTAAACATTTTCCTCATGTTTGTTCCTCATATTTAAACATAATTCTCATATTTAAACATTTCCCCATGTTTCCTCCTTGAATCATAAACCACCATTTACCAACCCACACTTTGTTGCAGAGCAGTAAATTTTGTCCGGGGTGAGAAGGGGCAGGAAGGAACACAGAGACTGCAAACTAGTTGCTCTCAGTTTAGGGCACAGCAGGGACTGAGCCGGATACAGTTTTACCAGCCGTCTCTGGATTGCCGGAAACACTCTTGGATAGTTGTTTTCATTAACTTCAAGATAATCCACTTCTAGAGTTCAGCAAAAAGAAACATATAAAGACAGTATTTGCTGGTTACCACCAACCAAGTTCACATATCCATTTTTATTTGAAAATCTCTTAACTGAAAATAATCCGGTTTCACAGTTCCCAAAATACCACTTTTACACCTCTCACACACTCTCTCTTCTTTTGGCATTTTAGTCCTGACTTAGAAAATTCCCTTAATAAAATATTCAAAAGATAATATAAAAACTAATTTAGTGCATTGGTTTTTTTTTTTTTTAAGATTTTATTTATTTATTTGACAGAGAACACAAGTAGCAGAGAGGCAGGCAGAGAGAGAGAGAGAGAGAAGCAGGCTCTGCACTGAGCAGAGAGCCCGATGCGGGGCTCGATCCCAGGGTCCTGGGATCATGACCTGGGCCGAAGGCAGAGGCTTTAACCCGCTGAGCCACCCAGGTGCCCCAGTGCATTGGTTTTTAACATAGAATTAATTCACTCCTCGTCCACAGAATAGATGGAGGACAGTAGCCTTGAATGAGCACAAAAGGCTTCCCCTCATTTTGGTTTTATTTTAACACTGAGATACTGCCTGACAGGAACTAGGTGAAATCATCCTAAGTGAGGAAATAGATATAAAGAGGCCATCTGCCCCGGAAATCAACTTGAATCCAGGAATAGTCAGTGGTGACCCAAACTCTTTATGTTTCCTGTCTTTCTTGTGGCCAGGATATCTGGTACCAAAGTGTGACCTGAGCTTCCCAGCGGAGCACAGAGAAGAGCCGTGGGGAAAAGGACGGAATTTCCAAATGAAACAAGGGTTTGGCTTCAAGATAAGGTGAATGTTCACTGGATATAAGAAAGAAACAAAAAGTCAAAGCTTTGAGATTTACTTAGGGGTTTCTAGCATCCTGTTACTGGTTTAATACAGCTTTTCCTCCCCCTCACTTTGTTTCCCCTTTGAACAGGGAGACATTTTCAATTTTCATTTATTCTCTCGGGTTTTAAGATCAGGAGAGACCCAGAAATGTACCCACAGCTATTTGGTCAACTAATCTTTGACAAAGCAGAAAAGAATGTCCAATGGAAAAAACAGTCTCTTCCACAAATTGTGTTGGGAAAACTGGACAGCAACAGGCAGAAGAATGAGAATGGATGTCTTGTAGCATACACAAAAATTCAAAATGGATGAAAGACCTAAATGTGAGACATGAAATCATGAAAATCCTAGAGGAGGGATGCCTGGTTGGCTCAGCCCATTAAGCATCTGCCTTCGGCTCAGGTCATGATCCCACCATCCTGGGTTCAAGTTCTGCATCAAGCTCTTTGCTCAGTGGGGAGCCTGCTTCTCCTTCTGGCTGCGGCTCCCCCTGCTTGTGTGCTTTCCTTCTCACACACAAATAAAATACTTAAAAACAAAATCCTAGAGGAGAACACAGGGAGAAACCTCTTCAACTGCAGCAACTTCTTGTTAGACATGTCGCCAGAGGCGAGGGAACATACTCAAAAACGAACTATTGGGACAACCTCATCAAGATAAAAATCTCCCGTGCAGAAAAGGAAACAATCAGCAAAACTAAAAAGCTGCCTACACAATTGGAAAAGATATCTGCAAATGACATATCTGATAAAGGGTTAGTATCCAAAATCTATAAAGACTTACCAAGCTCAACCCCCAGAAAACAAATAACCTAGTTAAGAAATGGGCAGAAAAATATGGACACTTTTCCGAAAAAGACATCAGATGGCTTACAGATACATGAAAAGATGCTCAACATCACTCAGCATCGGGGAAATACAAATTAAAACCACAATGAGATGCACCTCACACATGTGAGAATGGCTCAAATCAACAACACAAGAAACAAGGTGTGGACAAAGGGCAACTCTTCCTGCACTGTTGGTGGGAATGGAAACAGGTGCAGCCACTCTGGAGAAGAGTTTGGAGACTCCTCAGAAAGTTGAAAATGGAACCAACCTAGTCCAGCAACTGCACTAGTAAGTATTTGACCCAAAGGTACCAAAACACAAATTCGAAGAGGCACCTGCCCCCTGATGTTTACAGCAGCATTATCAGCAATAACTGAACTATGGAGTGAGCCCAAGTGTGCATCGACTGATGAACGGATAAAGATGTGATATAAACATAGGCGCATGTGCGTGTGCGCGCGTGCCCACACACAGGAATATTACTCAGCCATCAAAAATAATGGAATCTTGCCATTTGCAATGACAGATGGAGCTACAGTGCTAAATGAAGTAAGTCAGAGAAAGACAAATACCATATGATCTCACCCATATGTGCAATTCAAGTAGGAAAACAGATGAGCATATGGGAAAGGGAAAGAAGGGGAGAGGGAAACAAGCCATAAGTGATTCCTAACGATAGAGAATAAACTTGAGGGTTGATGGAGGGAGGTGGGGGAGGGACAAATGGGTAATGGGACATTAAAGAGGGCACTTGTGATGAGCCCTGGGTGTTGTGTGTAAGTGATGAGTCACTCCATTCTACTCCAGAATCGAATATTGCACTGTAGGTTAAGAGAGAGAAGCTTCGGGGCGCCTGGGTGGCTCAGTGGTTTAAGCCTCTGCCTTCGGCTCGGGTCATGATCTCAGGGTCCTGGGATCGAGCCCCACATTGGGCTCTCTGCTCAGCGGGGAGCATGCTTCCCCCTCTCTCTCTGCCTGCCTCTCTGTCTACTTGTGATCTTTGTCTATCAAATAAATAAAAATCTTTAAAAAAAATAAAAAAAAAAAAAAAAAAAAAAAAAAAAAAAAAAAGAGAGAGAAGCTTCTTCAAAGCACAAAAAACCTGGGAACGCCAGATCCATTCACTGTTACCTTTGTGTAGAATGCTGTGGTTCTGTTTAAAAACAAAAATGAAAAAGAAATGAGAAAATTAACCTGGAAATCACAAGATTTAGCAGAACTAATAGAGCATCAGACCACTCTGTACAGATGGAACCCTGAGAAGTTCACCCTGGAGAGTCTCTCAACATTGGTCTCCCTGAGCATCAGGGACTCATTCAGGAAAGGAGCCTCACTAGGGCCCCTGCTGTGGGAAAAGCTTCCTTAATTCAGACCTTCATAGACACCAACATCTCCCGACAGAGGAGAGACCCTGTGAATGCAGTACACTTCATGGAGAGCAGTCTGACGGTGTGTTTAATGAATCTTAAAATGTTTTTCCTCTTTGATCAAGCAGTTCCACATCAGAGAGACTATTCTGAAGGGGAAAAACAAAACAAAATAGGAAGCCCTGAACTGTAGTCACAAGCACTGCAGCCGACTCTTGCTGCCACCACAATGCAAAATCACTTTCTTCTGGGCTCCCATGGTACTCTGTTTAGACCTTATTTTTGCACTAAAAGTCTGCCTTAACTGGGTTAGTTACAATCATACTATGACCTGTGTCGTCTTCTGCCCTTTCAACATATGTACATCAACATCACACACACTGACTGTGGAGTTCTACAGGGTAGAGAACATGAATTATTCACCCCTCAAGTTCTGTATACATAATAAACATTAATGTTTGTAGCAGTGAATCAAGAAAGGTGTGAAATACTCTTGAAAATGAAGAATGTAGGCCATTGCGTGGATAGGCCTCGCTATACTTGGGAGCGTTTTGAAAAGAGGAAAAAACAGTGTCCACCTCGTAAGTACTACAGAGATTAAGTAAAATATATTTAAGTGCAGTTTCCATGCAAATTAAACTTTCAATAAATAGCACTGTGTTTAATTTTGTTAAAAGATCTATTTATTTGAAAGAAAGCAAGCACACAAGCAGGAGGGGCAGGAGACAGTTTCAAACAGACTCCATGCTGAGCCCAATGTGGGGCTCCATCTCATGACCATGAGATCACAACCCTGAGACCATGACCTGAGCTGAAACCAAGAGTCAGATGCTTAACCGACTGTGCCACTCAAGTGCCCCAGTGTATTTAATTTCTAATCTCTATTTAATGATAAAAGCACTTAAGGCTATGAGTTTTCCTCTAAGTGCAGCTCTGGTTACTCACCGTAGTTTTAATATACAATATTCTCATTGATCATTTCAAAATAGCTTGTCATTGCAGTTTTTATTTCCCCTTTTAGCCAAGAGTTGGTCAATTTGTGAAGAAAATTTTCCTCTAAGAGTTTTTTCCTGCATTGATTAGAAAATGAGGTTCATTCTACTCTTCTTGAAAAATTCATTTAGGTTTTCCTGTCAACTTAATAAAGCTTGTGAAGTATCCCCAAGGCCCTAGAAAACAAGGGTTCTATTTGTGGAACACAAATATTAACTCTTGGACCTCTCAAGTATTTTTGTTGCTTTGGAAGCACTCTTGGTGCTTGTGTAAAGGGGAAGCAAGGAAGAGGAGTTCAGGTTGCTTCCCCTTCTGCCTCCTTAAGGTTTTTTTTCTCTCTCTCTCTATTTTTTTTTTTTTTACTTCCTCTTCCCTTGTTTAGAGATTTTAAAAATAAAACAATTTTATGGACTTTATATTGCAATTCTTTTTTTTAAAGATTTTATTTATTTATTTGACAGAGATCACAAGTAGGCAGAGAGGCAGGCAGAAAGAGAGAGGAGGAAGCAGGCTCCCAGCTGAGCAGAGAGCCTGATGCAGGGCTTGATCGCAGGACCCTGGGATCATGACCGGAGCTGAAGGCAGAGGCTTTAACCCGCTGAGCCACCCAGATGCCCCAATACTGCAATTCTTAATAGCTCTAGCTATTAAACTAGTAGTAAGAACGGAAGGCAAAAGGGTCTTGGAGAGGCTTCATCCCTTTCTCCATCTCTGACAGTCTTCCCAAAGATGCCACCGCTGTTTGTCTTCTTGAAAGGAGAAAAAACCCACACGGACCATGTTAAGAAATTTTCAGTTGTGACCTTTCAGAATTTGCAAGGATTCTTTCACTGTGTTGTCTAGACTAAAATCAAGGAAATCAGGGAACAGACTGGTGACTGGGCCTCCAAGGGGCTCATGACATGGTGGGGGCACAGTAGAGGCAAGGGTGAGACACAGCACCCCTAGCCCTCCTGCACATGCAGTCATCTTCACATTCTTGAAGAAATGTACAAAGGGCACTCCAGGAAACTATGATCTTTAATTCTGAAATGAGTACTAGTCCTGAAATCCTCTCTCATTTCTAGCTTAGTGATCTGGGCAGAATAAGTCTGACCCCTGCTATCTTGGTCCATTAGGGCTACTGTAATTATTACAGCTTAGGTAGATTATAAACAACAGAAATCTCTCCCTTCTTAAGAGGTTCTATTTTGGGCGCCTGGATGGCTCAGTGGGTTAAGCCTCTCTACCTTCAGCTCAGGTCATGATCTCAGGGTCCTGGGATCAAGCCCCGCATCGGGCTCTCTGCCCAGCAGGGAGCCTGCTTTCCCCTCCTCCTCTGCCTGCCTCTCTGCCTATTCATGATCTTTCTCTCTCTCTTTCTGTCAAATAAATAAATAAAACCTTAAAAAAAAGGTTTTAAGTAATCTCTATGCCCATTGTGGGGCTCAAGCTCACAACCCTGAGATCAAGAGTCACATGCTCCATCGACCGAGCCAGTCAGGCACCCCAGAAATTATTTCTAATCCTCTGGAGACTATGAGAAATCAGGGTGCCAGTATGGTCAGGTGGGTGCCCTCTTCTGGGTTTCAGATTGCCAACCTTTGTGTCCTCACATGGTGGAAGGGACTTGGGAGCTCTGTAGGTCTTGTATATAAGAGCATCACTCCCATTAATGGGGCACAAACATGCAGACCATAGCACCTGGGTACAATGTATGTATGTATGTATGTGGTTCGGGCAGCAAGATTTTCTAAAGCTCCACAAATGATTCTTTTTTAAAAAGATTTTTTAATTTATTCATCGGAGAGAGGGGGAGAAAGAAAGTATGCACAAGCAGGGGGAGCAGCAGAGGGAGAGGGAGAAGCAGGCTCCCCGCTGAGCAGGGATCCTGATGTGGGCTCAATCACAGGACCCTGAGATCATCACCTGAGCTGAAGGCAGTCGCTTAACCAACTGAACCACCCAGGCGCCACCTCCCCAGATGATTCTAATATGAAACTGAAGATAAGAACCACTGAGCTAAACATTAATTTGCAGAATGGCCTAAGAAACTTGGAAGGAAGCAACAGGCCTCCAGGATCTCCAAAGAGAGATCCTGCAATGACTGCTAAGAGAAATGAAAGAGGTGGGTGTGCTCTGCTTGAATGAAGGTCACTATAAATCAAAGGTCAGGTTGATTAAGTGTGGTAGGTTAAAAACAGCCACACATTCTTATTACTTGAGAGGGGGTTCCTAGACCAACCTTAGTGACATGCTTAGACAACAGAATGAATTGGAAGTGACTTTCTGGGACTACCTAAGAAGTCTTAAAGCTACTGCCAGAGGCTTCCTGGAGAGCTATCTCTGGGAACACCAGCCACCATTTAAGAAGGCTGATTATTTTGAGACTGCCATGCTGCGAGGAAGCCCAAGCTATGCCCATAGACAGAAATGGATGTGCAGCAAACTCTCGCTGTTCCAGCCAGCCCTGCCCAGGCACACCACACACAAGGGAGGAGGTCATGTGGATATTCCAGTCCCAGCAGAATAAGGGGGAGAAGAAACAAGCAGTCACCCGCAGAGAGCCAGCACTGAGGCCCCAGACCCATAACCCCAGTCAATCACAGCCGTTCTAGCAATCTCCAGACACAGGAGCCACCCCAGGTGGAGCTCTAGTCACGCAGCAGACATAAGTTGTCCCTCCTGCATCCTGCTCAAAATCTTGACCACAAAATCATGAGAACAAAAACGTTTTTATACCACTAGCTTCTGAGGTGTTTTTATGTAACAACAGTATGCATGAATAGTCACTGTACAAGAGTCAAAGAACCAAGATGTATACAAAGAAAATGAGGAAACTTTTCATCACCTCCTTATTTCACTTCTCATTTTTATAGGTAACAATTGGCTGTACGTTCTGTCAGTCTCCTTCTGCTGTGTTCACATATATGTATTTATTATGTGCACATGTTTTCCCAATTTGCCTTTTAATAACAGTGTGCCTGGCTCAACATGAACAGGGCTTTCTTACTCTGATCAGATGCACAGTATGCTAGTGTATGGTGCACCGCCATTGTACTTACTACCTCCTCTACTGATGGACATTTTAGGTTGTTTCCAATTCTTGGTTTAATAAGCAATTCCGCAATGGACATCTTGTAATGCAACTTTGTATTTACTCAATAATTTTTTTTTAGGATACTCCCCAAAATAGAATAATTGAATCAAGGGGAATGTGCATTTTTTAGGGTTTTGGCATGGTAAAATATACATAACATAAAATTTACCATTTTAACAATTGTTATGTGTACAATTCAGTGGCATTAAGTGCATTCACATTGTTGTACAACTGTCACTACCACCCATCCCCAGAACTTTTTTCGTCAGCCCAGACTGAAATTCTAATCATTAAATAACTCTCCATTACCCTCCATTCTCAGCCTGTTAAACAAGATTCTACTTTCTGTCCCTGGATTTGACTATTCCAGGTACCTCATATAGGTACAATCAAGGCTGAAAAAGTGAAAAAGCGGACAGGTCCATCGCTCAGCCAGTGTCACACAACTGGTTAACTGTAGGCACCGTATTCTCGCTGAGAATACACACACAAAGTGCCCAGTATATGTTAGCTTCAAGCATAAGTATCACCCATTGCAGTTCCAAGGCTATGATTTTTGGTCTTTTGATCCCCACCACAACTACATCAACCTTGGAAAATGTTTTCTGTGATCTTTGATGTCTGATTTTAGCTTTGACTTGTACAGTTGTTTTCTATCTACTTCCTGCAGCATGAACTGTTTCCAAATGCTGGCTTTTGCAGATTGTCCTTGTGGATGAGGAATGGGAGAGGGGTACCCACTGTGCTTCCACAGGCAGCCTTAGAGACCACGTGGGAGGGCCCTCTACAGGATGCAAGGAAAGTGACCCCTGAATTGGGCAGGGGTGCAGGGCTAGGTACTGCCCTGTGTGAAGGCTCTTGTGCAAATACTCAGGTCTTCCTGGGCAAATGGCCTTTTAGTCATTTCAGCTTATCTCAATCACAGTTTTTAAATTATAGCTTCTGCTCTGTAACTTCAAGGAAGTCAGGACACTGGACCTTATGCTTTCCCTTGTCTGTGTCTGCATTAATCTGATGCCTGCTGTGTGTGTGCGTGTATGTATGTGAATTTAACTCTAAAGGCAGGTCTGTGCTGTTTCTCCAGTATTGGCAAACCTCACACATTGTTTGAAAATCTCATACATGTGTTTCTTTAATGGCACAGTCTGCTTTTTAAAAACCATTTTCCTAATCCTCTACACTGCAGTGAAAAAATATTCCAGTATATGAGGTTTAAGTTTTTGTTATAAAAAATAATGAGCATGGGTGCCTGGCTGGCTCAGTTGGTAGAGCATGTGACTCTCAACCTCAGGGAGATGAGTTTGAGCCCCATGTTGGTCATGGAGCCTACATACTTACATAAACAAATAAACAAAGAAATTAATGAGCAACACATGAAAGTCTTCCTCTAACATTAGCTTGCGATATTTTGTTTTGCCTTATTATTTTACACTTAGAATATATTCAGGGATGTCTACGGCCATACCACCCTGAACGCGCCCGATCTCGTCTGATCTCGGAAGCTAAGCAGGGTCGGGCCTGGTTAGTACTTGGATGGGAGAATATATTCAGGGACAATGTTTCTTATGTCATAAAATGTTTAAATTGTTCACTGAAGAACACAAAAACATATAAAGGACACAGAGTGAAAAGCACCACCTCTATCCCTAATTCTACTCTCTACAGGTTGCCATGTTATTTTTTGTCCCCCCCTTCAGATATTTAAGTTTTTAAAAAATATTTTTCCTGATATTTACAAACATGGGACATGTTATACTGTAAACATGCTTTTTTCTCCTTACATATTGACTACCTCCTCACATAAGCATACAAACACCCACTGCACATTTTCAATGGATGCGGTACAGTTCATAGAACAGTTTTACCAAAATTTCCTCAGCCAGTCACCTGGTTAGTCATTTAAGCCGTTTACAGTTTCTAACTAATTGACTAGAGTGGCAGGCAAGGGATCCTTTCACAAGAGTGACAAGGATTTGGGTAAGAAGGTGCCCCTCCCACTACCATGGAGGTAAATATAGTCTGGTTATGCTTACCAGAGACTAGAAAGTAGTCTTGATAGGAAGGACTTAAACAGAATATTGGGACTAGAAATACAGATAGACCATCTGGCTGGGTGTTCCTGCCCAACTCCGCCCTCTGGATTAAAGGAAATCTTCCTTTAAGGTGAAACATGGGAAACAATTAAAAAGTACCGGCGGCTTTAACTGACGGGAGGGTCCAGGCCTAGAACTCCGTGCCCCATTCCACCAGGCGGACTTCAGAAGTCATAAATCCCCTGAAATGACACACGAAACTGCGGGTCCATATGCTTTTTTTCTGAACAAAACCATTATCTCCACTGCCCACAACATTTCCCTGGATTTTTCAAAAATCAATCGCGATAGAGAGAAATTTAAGAATCAGTACCCTAGGGTTCCTGGTGGTTGAAAACCGACAAGACGACAGTGCTGGCGTTGGGCCGAACGGATTCCTTTCACTGCTCTCGCCGCAAGAGGAGACCACCTCACCCCTGCACCCCCGCAAGCCAGGAGACACGCGCTCTGGGGCAGGGGTGCCGCCTGACCTGCCTGTCTTCGCCCCCGCACAACAGGTGCACAGCAACAGGTGCACAGCAGGCACTCGATACTTGCCGGAAACACGACTGAACGAGGTCTAGCGGCTCTTAAAGGGTGAAGGGTTGTGGGCACCCGCGCCCTGTCAACCCCAGGCAGCTGGTGGCCGCATCGACTGCACTTCTCGGCGTAGTGCCCAGGATACCAGAGGCGACCACCACTCCTCCTCCACGCCGGGCGCTGGCCGCTCTGTGGAGACCCAGCCATAGGACGCTGGGGTTTCCGACCGGGATCACAGCGCCCCGCTCGGGTGCCCGCTGGGAGACACAGGACCGGCTGAGCCCGCCCACTCACCCTCCGATTGGCTCAGCTCACTCCCCGGCCCCCCTGGGAGATGTAGTTTAGGGCGTCGCGCTCGGACGGACCATGCGGCGTCCGGGGAGCCCGCCTCCTGGCGCGTGGTGCCTCCTGGGGCTCTCCCTATTTCCCGCAGAGCCCGCGGGGCCCCGGAGTCAGCGTGCCAGCTGATCTCGCCCCCAGTGCCTGCCAGCCTACCTGTCGGGGCTCGGCGCTGACACTTCCCTTTTATCTTCAGGCTACGCTTGCCGCAGACAAACCCCGTCCAGCTTCCCCTACGAGGTTGGAGTCGCTTCCCCTACAAGGGACTGCCCCAGGGGAGTTGCCGCCGGGCGTGAGACCCGCGGAGGGGGGTCTTCCTGCCCCCACGCGCGGAAGGAAGCGCGGAAGCAGGGAACCGCGCGCTGTGGGCGGAGGGGACTCAGAGGTCACGGCTGTGCGGAGCCCGGGATCACCTGTCCCGCCCTCGGACGTCGCCCACGGCTAAGCCGGGCGTTGCGCGGGGCGCTGGAGCATCAAAGGACCTAGCTGACGCTGACCCACGGAGCCAGGCTCTTTTGCATACATTACCTCATTGAAATTCCCAAACCGCCCATTTAACTGGAAACAAACTCAGATATCGAGTAACTGGCCCAGGCCACAAGCCCTAGATCTTGGGAGTCCCGTTTCTCCCCCCACTGCTAGTAGGCATGACCCAAGCACCCAGGGCAGCTCTGGGACTGGTGAAAACGACGGGGAGGTGGGAGTGGGAGACGATTACGTAAACCGAACCTCAAAGGGTGCAAGGCAAGGGAGAGCACTTGCCTTTCCAGGCACCTGGGTTCTTCTTCGCTAACCTGTAAGCCTTTGGCGGTCAGGGACTATCCTCACAGACAGCCTCCCAAAAGGGTCCCTAGAAATATTGGTAAAACAATCTTTTTTTTTTTTTTTTCAGTGCTTTAAATTACAAAACGTTTAAGTACAATAAAAAATTAGAGTAAAATGAATACTCACTTATCCTCCATCTAGATTTAACAATCTGAATCAATAATGTGTATAGCACTTTAGAGGACATAAAGCTTCTTGCTTGGCGTTACCATACTGCAAATGAAACTCTCACTGGCAAACCAATCCAGGAACTATTCTGGCCCAACTACTGTACAACCTCCACAGGTCAAGGCCACCTAAGAAGCTGCCTTTCTCTCCATTTCCATCCTGCTCAGGAGGTTGGAGGCTGCACCAGAACTTGGTTCGCTCTCAGGAAGCAGAGTTACAAGTATGTTTCTCAGTGGAAAGTTCATTGCCTGGAACTTCATGTTGAGATTGAGACATTAGCCTCTCAAAGTCTCACATTTCTCCCTTAAAATTCAATATACTGGAGAGTGAGGAAGAGTTTGGGTCACAGTGGGAACTGTTATTTCCAGCTCCGGATTAACACAGGAACTCTTTCATGATCTTGCCTAAGACTCTCTCAATAACTGATATATACTACATTTAAATACCACACACCTTTTATCATGATGGTTGTGGGGACAGGACTGATATCCCCTGCGAGGCTAAGCTAATTATAAAATACTTCTTAAAACTCTTTTCTTTTCTTTTAGAAAAGTAATACATATTGACTTAAAACATCTCAAAGTGATGCAAAAATGAATGTGTTAGAAAGTGAAACTCTCGTGGAGTAAGAAAGATGAAACCCAGATGTCTGGGCTGTGTGTTACTTAGGATAAGAGCAGAGGTTGAGGTCCCTCTGCTTGCACCGTGCGATGGATGTCATGTTGTTCCCAAATAAGGGCGCACGTACAGTCACGGAGGCACAAGACAGATTTCATAGACACTCCACTACAACTGTTCAGACATTTAAAAGGCATCCCGAGAGCTATAATTGTCTTTTCACATTTCTTCATTAAAAAAAAAAAAATACTGGAACCTCAAAAACTGGAACCTCTTTCAGCTCCTCTTGACCTAGAAATGCCACTACCTTACACGTTCATGCCTCGGAGCCACTAGGTGGCTCAGTCGAGCGACTGACTCTTGGTTTCATCATCTCAGGGTTGTGAGATCAAGCCCAGTGTGGGGCTCCGAGCTCCGAGCTCAGTGGGGAGTCTGTTTGAGATTCTCTCCGCTCATTCTGCCCCTCTTCACCCCAAACTCTGCTTGCATGCTCTTAAACAACCACAAAACAAAAAAAAAAAAAAAAAAAAAAAAAAAAAAAAAAAAAAAAAAAAAAAAAAAAAAAAGCAAGTCCATGCCTCAGAATTTCTCCCTGTTGTGAAAGGTTATCACTGCAATTGCAAAATATCCTGCTTTGGACTGGAAAGCCCCAGTTCCTGCCCAATTCTGCTCTTGGTTTGTTAGTCTCCGCTTAAAGGAGTTTCCTGGCCAGTCAGGACAGGGTCAGGGACCCCAGGCACACAAAGGACCCTGTGGTTGTTGCACAACTTCAGTTCTGTCTTGGGAGTGGGAGGCTCCCTGTGAGGTGACTGTGTTACTGCCTTCTGAAATCTTGCACAGGTCTTGATCCCAGAGACGCTCAGTAACACGCTTCTGGCCCAACCTGAGAATGCCACATCCAACATCTGTACCATAAATATGCATGCATTTGGGGCTATCCATTTTTTAGGGAGTATGCTGGATTTGGGGTTCTCAGCAGGATCCAGAAAACTGGATGCTGTCAGCAATTAAACCAAAAAGACTGAGTCCTCTGCAAAATATGAAGAATGTGGACAAAGTGAACAGTAAGATACATTCAACCAAGAAGAACGCATCAAAGCCTTGGTCCCAGCTGGTCACACACAGGCGGGTCAAACACAGTGCGGTCTGTTCTGCCAGGCATCATCTGAATGTTGTAAATGATCTATGGGAGTGGTCAGAAGAGCCCACTGTTGAGTTTCACTGGACAGCTGGAAAAGCGACATCTGTGGTTAGTGAGGAATGGTAAAATAATATTATTATCATGCACGCAGACAATACTGCAAAGCAGTTAAAAGAGGGAGTTTGAATCCTGGCTCAGTCACTGAGCAAGTCACTAAACCACTAATCCCGGCCCTGAGACCGATGATGAATCATGAATCCTGCCCTGCAGGTGTGTTGTGGAGATTTTAGAAGATACTGGACATAAAGCAAGGCGTACCTGGCACAGACTAACCACCATTGTGTTACCGACAAAACATCTGTAAGCCAAAAATTTCATGAGAAGTTCAGAAAGCTTAAACCAGGACATGCAAATGATACCAGCTAAGTGACAAAAACATCACCATTTTGCAAGGACCGCTGGAGCAACTGATTGAGGAAAGGATCGTCCACGAATGCTCAAATCATGGGGTGAAAGACTGTAGGAGAACCAGACATTTCCACATTCTCAGGTTACTTATGAATTACAAAGAAAAAATGTCCCTTTACAATGAAGACATCTTGGGCTCCTGGGTGGTTCAATGGATTAAGCCTCTGCCTTAGGCTCAGGTCATGATCTCAGGGTCCTGGGATGGAGCCCCGGATCAGGCTCTCTGCTTGGCAGGGAGCCTGCTTCCTCCTCTCTCTCTCTGCCTGCTTCTCTGCCTACTTGTGATTTCTCTGTCAAATAAATAAATAAAGTCCTTTAAAAAAAAAAACAACAACAATGGAGACATCTTAAGCAGCTGAATGTACCTTCAGTCTGATAAAGAGGAAATGATGCACAGATCTAAATTAAGGGACATTCTGCTTGGAAAAGACTTTGCAAAA
This sequence comes from Mustela nigripes, assembly GCF_022355385.1. NCBI lineage: Eukaryota > Metazoa > Chordata > Mammalia > Carnivora > Mustelidae > Mustela > Mustela nigripes. Next base: position 36,699,143 of record NC_081567.1, read on the forward strand.
ACACTGACCAAATTTAAAAAGGCAGGGAAGTGTAAAGTATTCTAGCAGAAACAGACTATAGAGATGTGACAACCAAAAGCAGTGCAGGATCTCTGATTGGACCCTGGGTTGGGGAACAAAAAAACCTGTCAAGGACATTATAAGGGCAATTGGAGAAATTTGATTATGGGCTCCTTATAGTATTAAAATGATGTTAATTTTCCTGAGTATGATAATTGTATTCTATTTTTTTTTAAAGATTTTTATTTACTTGACAGAGAGAGACACAGAGAGAGAGGAACACAGGCAGGGGAAGTAGGAGAAGAAGAAGCAGGCTCCCCGCTGAGCAGGGAGCCTGATTCGGGGCTTAATCCCAGGACCCTGGGATCATGACCTGAGCCAAAGGCAGACGCTTCACAACTGAGCCACCCAGGTGCCCCTGTATTCTGATTATTTAAAATAATATCCTTGGTGGCTTAGTGGGTTGAGCCTCTGCCTTTGGCTCAGGTCATGATCTCAGGGTCCTGGGATGGAGCCCCGCATCACACTCTCTGCTCCTGCTTTCCCTCTCTCTGCCTGCCTCTCTGCCTACTTGTGATCTCTGTCTGTCAAATAAATAAATAAAATCTTTAAAATAATATCCTTGTATCCTTGTTCATTGTACTTAGGGTACGTAGGGCATTTGGACTGATAGCTGATAATGTTTTCAATTCATTACCAAATGGTTCAGAGCGGGAAAAAAAGGAAAAATGAAGTGCTTGCATGTGTGTGTCTAAGAGAGAGAATCAATAAATACTGCAAAGTGTAAACAGCTGGTGAATCTAGGTAACTTTTCTAGGTTTAAAATTTTTCAAAACAAACAGTTGGGGATAAACTCAGGGTATGCAGAAAGACAGAAGCAGTTAACTGGAGGTCTGCTCTCAGCACATATGACTTCTACTAACCTTGGAGTGACTTCTGGAGCCCCATGCTGGGACATGAGCTCCAAAGGACACCTATGTTTTTTTCACCCTTGTTTTTCCACATCCTGGCACAGTGTCCAAAATATTTGTTCAGGGGGCACCTGGCTGGCTCAGTCAGTAGAGCAGGTGACCCTTGTTCTCGGGGCTCTCATTCAAGCCTCACATTGGGCACAGAGCTTACTTAAAAACAACAACAAAACTTGTTCTGTAAGAGTGTATGGACAAGCCCCCTCCCTTATGGATATGCCCTCGGGAAGCCAAGGCAGAGCAGAAAACAAATAAATCAGGATGACGGTCCCATGCATGCTGTTCTGAGGCTTCGTGATGCTGAAAGTACCAGACAACCGGAACTACATCAACAGGGGTGACACCAGGGCTTGTGTCCTGGCAGTGTCCTTTTGGCTTCACCTCCTTCTGGGTAGGGAAAGACAAAACTTGCAGGGCTGCATTTCCCTGCTCCTCCCACCATTTGCTTTGGAGGGCCAGTAAAATCCCGAGTCTGGAGGAGAACTGGCCAGACTGACGCTCATCATGGTCCTCAGCAGCGTGGGACCAGTGGCTTTGTTCCTGCTTCCCTTCTCCCACATCACAGGAGAAGAGGCATCTGACTGCCTGCCCAGGATCAAGACTCTGGAATCCAGCCCCAGTCCCTCCTTCACATACTTACCTGTGGCTCTGCAGGGCAGAATGCGAAGGTGATAGCTGGGGCGCTGGAGGACCATGTGGCTGACCTTGAGCCCTCCCAGCTGTAAAAGCCTCCAAATCTGTGAGAAAGAGAACGCAAGTGTCATCACTGGGAACAAACAAATGATGACACTCATAGCTCAGTTCCTCCACTGTGCAGAGCATTTCCTGTGCCTTTTCCGCTATTTCACAAGTGGCTTCTTTTTACCCATCCTCTGGGTTCCAGGGCAGAGATTGTTTCAGACAGCTGGCTCTGGCCTCTCCTGGTCAACAGCATGATCAAGACGCCCAGTGACCATCTACTGGACTCCTTGGAGGAGCTGGGAGACAATGACTTTGAGAAGTTCAAGTTTAAGCTGAGCATCCGCCTGGAGAAGGATCACTCCCGGATCCCCTGGGGCCAACTCCAGAATGCCAAACCTGTGAAGCTGGCCACTCTGATGATCACCCACTATGGGGAAGAGAATGCTGCGAGGCTGACCCTGCAAGTCCTGAGGGCCATGAACCAGAACCTCCTGGCAGAGAAGCTTAACAGGGTGATTGGCCCAGGTAAGCAGGCCCCATGCCCCATTCCTCTCCCCGTGTGTCTGCTGGCTATTCATGGGGTAGAAGGTGCGAGAGGGAACTTGTGTTTAGGCCAATGTGCTGTGACTTGGGGTTAGGAGTCCCAGGTCTACCATGACCCCAGGGACTCTGGTTGAGCAAGTTCTTTGTGCTGCTTAGGTCTTTGGAGCTGGTTTATTATAGCTAAGGCTCCTGATGGCTTTTAAAAAGGGCAAGGAAGGGAGGGCGGGGAGTGTTGGGAGTGGGAGGCTGAGATTCTCACTGCAGGGTGGAATCAGGAGAGGCGGGAGTTAGATGCCTGGTCTTAAAGGGGCCCTAACTTCATTGTGACTAACCCCTATGTACAGACCAGTATCTTCAGGAGAGAAAAAAAAGGGGGGGGGGGCTTGCTAACTGACCATATCAGCAGGGTCAACAGGTAATGTTCACATTGAAATCCACTTATTTTCAGTTTTGAGCTCTTCTTTGACACATTTCACAAAGGTATTCTAAAATTCCCAATTCTTTTCCTTTCTTTCATCTTTTCTCTTTCCTTGTTTTTCTTCCTTCTTCTCCTCCTTGTTCTTCTATTCCTATTTTGCTGTAACTTTCTGATTTTATCACACTCTGATCAACGAGTATGGCCTACTGGATTTTTGCTTTCAAAGAATTTTTATTATTTGAGATGTGGGGGCAAATATGTAATGGACTTAAAAAGTATTTGTTAGTATTTGAGTATTTCTTCTACTTCTAGACTTTGAGGACACGTTAGAAATGCTTTCCATGTATTTTTCTGGAGTAGAATGTTTAAATAACATAAAAGTTCTCCACTCTTTGAAAGGCTGATAGGAAAAAAAAATGAAAGACTGATAGGACGAAACCATGATCGCAGTCCAGTGTGATCTGATGAGTAGAATTTCATGTTATAAAACTTGGTTATTAGGACGCCTGGGTGGCTCAGTGCATTAAAGCCTCTGCCTTCAGCTCAGGTCATGATCCCAGGGTCCTGGGATTGAGCCCCACATCAGGCTCTCTGCTCAGCAGGGAGCCTGCTTCCTCCTCTCTCTCTCTGCCTACTTGTGATATCTCTCTGTGTCAAATAAATAAATAAAATCTTTTAAATAAATAAATAAACAAGCTGGGTTATTAGCATCTTCAGGGCTTTCCCATTTGTTCTTGAGCCAGTTTGAGGAACTTACATTTTCCCAGGAAGCCAAGTGTTTGCAACAGCAAAGCGTTTTAAACAGCTCTGAAGCAATTTTAGTAAGAGCCTCTTCTACCAAAAATTAAAGGGCTGATTATAGGATATCTTCTTTTATTCGTTAGAGTAGTGGTTTTCAAGTTCCATCAAGGAAGATAATTCAGGGATTCTTTAGAATGTTAACAAATACTTAATCCAAATTTTATTAACTTTTCTAACTTATAAAACCAACAAATGCATATTAAAATGTGTCATTAATAAAATTTTGAAATTCTAGAGGCCACCAGGGTAATAGTTTGTGCTGTCCTTGAACTCCTTTTTATGTAGTCCTTGGAATTAAGCCTTTCCTATCATTTCTGTTTAATGAAACCATATCCTGAAACTTCAAAGCAAGCTGTTTTTTTTTTAATTTTATTTATTTGACAGAGAGAGAGAGATCACAAGTAGGCAGAGAGGCAGGCAGAGAGAGATGGAGAAGCAGGCTCTCCGCTCAGCAGAGAGCCCGATGCAGGGCTCAATCCCAGGACCCCAGGATCATGACCCAAACCGAAGGCAGAAGCTGAACCCACTGAGCCACCCAGGTGCCCCGAAAGCAAGCTGTTTTAAAAACAACAACAACAACAACACAGGGGCACCTGGTTGGTTCAGTCGGTTGAGGAACTGCCTTCAGCTCAGGTCGTGACCCAGGAGTCCCGGGACTGAGTCCCATGTCAGGTTCCCTGCTCAGCGGGGAGTCTGCTTCACCTTATGACCCTCCCCCTTCTCATGCTCTCTCTCTCTCTCTCTCTCTCTCAAACAAATAAAATCTTTTTTAAAAACCACCATTTCCACTTTCTTACCTGTCTGTTAAGATTTTTTTCATGTTGTGAAACCATAGAATAAAACAGAAGTCAATTAGTTTCTGAAGTTTTAACTGTCCTTCAAAATCTGTTTTCAAATTTTTATGCCAAATACCTTAATTCTTCTTATTGATGGGTTTTATAAGAGAGTTTTACACACCTATAATCACACACACATTAATACCAGTAAACCAGGGGGGATATTTATTTTACAAATTAAGAATTTTGTGTAAGACTTATATTGGAAACAAGCTCTCCTGCCAAAGAAATTTGAAAAGCACTATTTGAGAAATATATAGCAAATAATTAGCATTTTATTATTTTTATCTTTTTTTTAGCATTTTATTATTTAATGGTAATTGTTGTTGCCTAGAATATTCTGAACTTGTCATTTCTGAAAGGATTTTTCCTTCTCTCCCTTCTCTCTCAACCCCTAGCCCTGAGCACTGCACAATTTCATGCCTTGTCATCCTGTTCTCTTTGCAGAGCTTCTGATACAAGCAAGTGGCACTGATGGTTCAGCAATGTCTTGTTCCTCTGGGGAGAATAAGCCCAAAGGTCTGAAGATACCAGATGGCCTGAAAGGTGACAGGCAGCGGCAAAATGGTGATGGGGCCCCTGGCCTGCCATCCAGCCAGCAGGAGGCCGGAAGGGGGCCCCAGAAGAAGCCTCCGGGAAAACAGAGAGATCAGAAGAGTTCTGAGGGCCTGGATATGCTGCACAAGTCAAGGCCCAGGAGCATGACTCTGGGTGCCAGGAGAAGCCCACTCCCTAGCAAACCACAGGGGGAGAAGGGGAGTCCTAGTGCCAGGCTACCCAGGAATGCCAACTCTTTAGGACGGCTCCAAGAACTTGACTCTGGGTCGCATACTGGGTCCCTAGGAAGAATAAAACCCAAGATCTCTGAAGGACATTTACCTTCAGGGCAGAAGCGACCCAGAAGTCTTGAACTTAACATCTTTCTGGGAGAGAGAGAAACTCCCAAACCAGAAACTCTTCTCTCTCAAGATAAAATGAGAAGTGATCATCCAGACTCAGCAGCCGCCCCCAGTGAAGTGGCCACTCTGGATGTAGGTGCTACCGTGGCTCCAGAGAAAGGCTCCAGGAATCCAGAACATTCCATGATTTCGAAGGGGGGAGTATTCAGGAATACACTTTCCAGTGCATCACTGTCTGGAGACCAGATGACCTGGGAGCATCCAGAATCCACAGGACCCTCAAAGAAAAATGGAATTGAGGGTCAAGAACCCCCTGAGGCCCTGAGGGAGATGGTAGGCAGTGAACTCCATTACTCTTCAGGTCTGGAAGTCCCTTCTTCAGGTAAGAAAGGACCCCAGAACTCAGAAGATCTGACATCCTTAGGAAGGGTGACCTGTTCAGGTGTTCCCCCACAAACCTTTTATCCCCACTGTATTTATGTCACAAGATCCCTGAGTGCCCCCCTGGGATCCCCAACCCATAGAGAATCTGAGGTAGGCTGTGAATCCTGAAAAATAAATGCATGTATGCACATCATCATAAAATGCTGCATCAAAGTTCAAGTTCTTAGACATTTTGAAATCCTTTAGAATGCCAAGTCAGTCATGGACCCCAGCTTGTGCCTCTGGGAAAGACTAGGTAAAAATACCCGCTTCTCACAATGACCCCATGGCTGTATGTCATGAGGCTAAGAGTCTGCCATTCACCTCTCTGGGCAGGGAGGTGAGCTATTGGCTAAAATACTAAATCTCTTTTACTAAGGAGGCAGAAATTGGGATTATGTTGGGTTGTGGGTAATAGAAATGTCAAAATAGCACTAATTGAAACAAGACAAAAGTTTCTTTCTTCTTTACATAAATAACGCAGATGGCTCAGAACAGATAAGGTACTCCATGGGTGAGGAACCAAGGCTCCTGCTGTTTTTCTGCTCCACCAAGTTTGCTTTCAAACTCATGGTCTCAGAGGGTGGCGTCCTCATTTCAAGCACCAGGATGGAAGGACAAAGGAGAAGAGTATAAGCTTAGGGAAAGTTTCCAGAAGTTTCTAGAAGCTGCTCGTGATGCCTTCATTTATATCCCTTTGGCCTGAATGTAGTCAAATAGCCATACCTAAGTGCAAGAAATGGGGTCTTTGTTGGGGGGGGGGAGCAGCAATCAATTCTATCACAAGGAAAGGAGGGGAGAATGGTTACTACGGGGCCCTCCCACAGTCTCACTTACAGATGTGATATGAATTCCTGGGATCTTGTGAGAGGCGGTGGGAGGGGACTAATGAATTGAGTATGTTTCTGTTTCTTCTTGTACCTCCTGTCATTTCTGCTTTATGAAGTTGTGCTATGGTCCTAGGGCACAGCTGGTTGTATCTCTCTGTCATCATGTTGGGTTTATACCCTTCAGCCTTATAAAGTCAAGTCCCTTTCCCTACTTCCATTGAATTCTTCCTGCGCAGGGATGTGAAGAGAGGTCCCTCTGGTTCTCTCATTCAACATACACTTCTCACATCCTTACCATGTGCCAGGACCTCTGCTAGGGGTCAGGCTATGAGTGAATCACTGTCCCCAGGGGGTCTCTCATTCGGGTCATGAGAAGCCTGGATGGTGGTTTTATGCGGCAAAGCAAACACTGGTCAGAATGTCACATTACCTTTATATCACCTGCTACATCCATATATGTATAGGAGGAAAGCATGGAATTTATAACAAAAGGCCTTTTATTTTAAGATAATTATCCAGGAATTCCAAGTCTCGGGACTGTCATAAGCCCTTAGCCCTCAAGTCCACTGGGTAGTCTGCCGCCTTGCTAGAGCAAAGTCAGGGGAGGACAAGCTGGAAGTGGCCACAGTCTAACCAGGAATTTGTGTGTCCCAAGCACGGGTTCACTGTCACTCTCTGCTGTCCTTTGTAAGCACCCCTTCATAACGTTCTGGGTTTGTCACTCAGGAAATTCTTCCACTGCCATGTCTCCAGGGAAGCCACAGGATGAGGCTGTATATCCCCCTGGCCGTGCCCAGGAAAGAGATGACTCCTGCAGATACTCCATTGCTTCTAGGGAATCCAAGACCTCAGGCAAGTGCTCATCCAGCAGCCTCGTGCACCTGGCCTCACTCACAGTAAATAACTCCGAAGACTACAAGCAGCAAGAAGGCTTGCACATGGCCAATTTGAGCCCCAAGTCCCTACCACAGTGTGAGCGACACATGAAGCAGGTCCAGCTGCTCTTTTGTGAGGACCACAGGGAGCCTATCTGTCTCATCTGCAGTCTGAGTCAGGAGCATCGAGGCCACCAGGTGCGCCCCATCGAGGAGGCTGCCCTGGAATACAAGGTAGGTCTTCTTGGGGGTTGGGAGGGGAGAGGCTTTTAGAAGTCCGGGCTACTTTATTTCCCAACCCTGGGATGTTGGTGCATTAGTCAGCATTCTTCGGCCGTAAGTAGCAAAAACACAATACAAGCCAGATCAGCAAAGAGGGAATTTACTGGTTCATGGACCTGAGATCCAAGGGCACTAGCTTCAGGTATGGCCGAATCCAGGTGCCCACATGATATTAAGAATCTCTCTCTCTCACCACTTCTTGGATATGCTTCCCCTGGAGTGATGGATTCATCCCTTTCCTGGGCCCCCTCCCTATGCTCTTGGCTGCAGCAAATTCTCCTAAAGCAGGGGCGCCTGGGTGGCTCAGTGGGTTAAAGCCTCTGCCTTCGGCTCAGGTCATGATCCCAGGGTCCTGGGATTGAGCCCCGCGTCGGGCTCTCTGCTCTGCGGGGAGCCTGCCTCTCTGCCTACTTGTGATCTCTGTCTGTCAAATAAATAAATAAAATCTTTAAAAAAAAAATTCTCCTAAAGCAGCAAAATCTCCTAAAGCAGATTTTCCCCTCTAGAGTTGGCCCAACTAAAGATGGCAGAGGCCAAGTTTAGGCTTCAACAAGTGCCTCTTTTTCAGGAGCAAATTCAAAAGCAGCTGGAGCATCTGAAGGCGTTGAGAAAATCTGGAGAGGAACAGAGATCTCAGGGGGATAAGAAGACTGCAAAATTGCTGGTAAGGGCAGGGGTGTTCTATGGCCAATCCTTGCCTGAGTTCACCCCTGCAAAAGGAGGGAGGGCGCCAAAAGTGTGCAGGGGAGTCTCCAAAGTATATTGTCTCATAGGGAAGCAGAACTGATCACCTGTTTAGAATCACCTGCTTTTGAGGGGGCAGAGGGGTAACAGGAGTCCAAGGATGAGCTCGTCCCTGGAGAGGGAGACCAATACCCAGCAGGAAAGGAAATCTCCAAGGAGACTGTGCTTTCTCATATTCACCACAAAATGGTTTAGAGAAATTAACACCAGTGGCTGTCACTGAGGGGTGGGATTGAGGAAATGGGAAAATAAACTTTCCCATTTTAAATACTCCTTTGTATTGTTTTTATAATTGTCCTTTTCAGTTTTTTTAAAACCATATGGGTTTTTAAAATTCAAATGGTTAGACATTTTCTTTTAAACTGTCATTTTGTGATGCCACGGATTTCAATAAATACATTTGTTGGTCTTCCGCTATTGAACCTGGACACATAAGTTGCTTCCATTTTCCCCGCAAGCAAATTCAATTATCCCAAACAGCCTTAATTTGTCTGACCCCTTCTGTTGGCCAGATCCCATCTCCCACACCACAATGGGAAAAAGGCAAAGATAACAAAGGGCAGGAATGGGGGTGGGCATGGCATTGGCCCAGGTGTCTAACTTTTGCAAAAACTCATGAAGTGTAGTAAAAGAAAACCCCTTTCTGGGGTGCATGAGTGGCTCAGTCAGTTAAGACTGACCTGATTTCAGCTCAGGCCATGATCTCAGGATCGTGAGATCAGGCCCACATTGAGCTCCATGCTGGGTGTAGAGTCTGCTTAAGATTCTCTCTCTCCTTCTGTCCTTCCCCTCGTCACCTTCCCCACCCCACTCACCAGCTCTTTCTCTCTCTCTCTCTCTCCTGTCTAAAAAAGAAGAAAAGAAAACCCCTTTCTTATAATACCATGTGGCTTGGAACTTGTGGGTAAAGCAGAGGTCAGGGATGTCTCCCACCATGAAGATGAGGCAGAAGCCTGGGCCACAGGGCAACTCAGGGAGATAAGAAGGTCTGGTCTTCCCTTAAGACACTCGCCATAACATGAGCCCCCAAGAAAAGGTGATGCTGTTTTCAAGACTTCTTCTCCTCCTCCTTCTTTCAATAGTCAAAATACATATATAATTTTTTAATCATATGGAAGGGGTGGGAAACTCTTTTTTACAGCACAATGACAGCTAATACAAGTATGGAAGGATGGTTATGGGGTGCCTGGCTACCTCAGTCAGAGATTATATGACTCTTGATCGCAGAGGCCTGAGTTCAAGCCCTGTGATGGGGGCAGAGATTACTTAAATCAATCAATCAATAAAAACTTCTCAATACTTCAAAAAAGAAATTCTCCACTATACGAACCCCAATATAACAATCAACACCAACAAAGATCGTCAACAGATGCTAAAATTTTTAGCAGAAGTTCGTAAGAGAAAAAGATATGGACATCCTCTCAAAGTACCACCCCTTGGATTACTCATTAATTATAAAGGAAATAATACATATTTATACTGAAGACCCCTCTTCAACCAAGTGACTGATCCCTGAATAATAGTCATGGACAAATTGGACACTATTTGCCTCCCCGTGGGACGTGTTAGGGAGCCCAGAGCATTAAAAATACGGTATTCCTGTCTAAGATACTGAACCTGAATTTAATCATGAGCAAAATTATCAGACAATTTTAGAACACAGGCCATTGAACATGACAACCGATCTGTCCTCTTTAAGGAAAAAAAAAGCCAATGTTAGCATCCTTAACAACAAAAGGTGAGGAAACATTTTTGGTTCAAAAGGACTAAAGAACTCAAAATGATGAGATCTCTCAAGTCCAGTCTTAGAAGATTTGAAGGGACTTCTCCCTCCATAGAGGAAGGAGAAGGCTCTCTAGAGCCTCTCCACCTTTCCACAGAAGCTCTTGATAGAACACGGACCCACGTGTGATGGTAGTAGAAGTCAAGTTCAGTTACATTCACTAGGTGGACTGAATGCCTTCATTCAGAGCCACATTGAGGATGTTCTGCATGCCAGCACTTTGGTGGGGAGTAGAGACAAGTCTCCTTCCTGGACACTTTGGTGGCTATAACCTTGTCCATTTACAACCCCAGGCATATGTCATCCTCACACTGGCTTTCAAGGAAGGAAAAAGATGATATCAGATATCTTAGTGTCCTGTGTCTGCCTTAACAGAGTACTGAAGACTGAATGGCTTAAACCACAGAAATGTATTCTCTCCAGTTCTGTAGGCCAGAAGTCCACAGTCAAGACATCAGCAGGACTGGTTCCTTCTGAGGGCTGTGAAGGAGAGACATCTTCCGGGACTCTACCCTCAGCTGGTTGATGTCATCTTTTCCCTGTCTCTTCGCATGCTGTTTTCCCTGCGTCTCTGTCCCACATTCCCCACTATAATGGCCACTCCAGTATGCCTCACCTTACCTAATTACATCCGCAATGATGTTATTTCCAAATAAGATCATATTCTTTAGATCCTAGAGGTTAGGACTTTAACATAAATTTTGGAGGGGATACAAATCAACTCAGAATAGTAGGTTTTAGGGAATTTTACAAGAGCCAGCCCCTGCCACCCTCAGTGTGTTCGGGAAGGTTCTGGCCCATTTTGTCTCCTTCTCTGAAATCCAGTCCTCCAAGAAGCTGAGGGATCCAGCCTCTTACCCGCCTGCGGGAGGTGGGCTTCTAGGGATTCCCTGGGCGTACCCATCCAGCACACTGCACAGACACCTACACCTTTCTGTTCCTCAGAAACAAACTGAAACCCAGAAGCAGAGACTCCGGCACCAGTTGGAGCAGCTGTACCATCATCTGCAGCAGCAAGAGAAGCTCTTTGTGGCCTCATTAGAGGATCTGAGCCAGACCATTGGCCAGGTCAGGGAGAAATACAGCACCCAAGTGTCCAGAGACATTGCGCATCTTGACAAGCTGATCGGGGACCTGGAGGCCAAGCAGTCCCAGCCAGAATGGCAGCTCATGCAGGTGAGTGTGGCTGGCTTTCCCCTGCCCAGTGTGCCCAGTAGGATGACATGGGCTCCCAGCATTGCCATTAGCTCTGCCCAAGTCAGTACGAGACAGAGGTCTTGTGACCAGACCCCTCTGATGACCTCTCAGGAGCCCAGGGAGGCCCCAGCTTTCAAAGGGATCCCCTGGCATCTCCCAGAAGAGAAGAGCAGGGTTTGGGCACAGTTCTGTTGCAAGCCCCACCAGGCTGCCACTTCGGGTGATGAAACTTAGAATGGGGGAGAGGTGCCTGGGTTTTGTTGACACCCCAGAGTGGAAAGACCAGGAGGAAAGACCAGGAGTCAGCGCAGCCCCTAGGAGACTGATAATGGAGAGCTTCCCTCTTTTCTCTCCTAGGACATCGGAGTCACCCTGCACAGGTACCGAGAGGTCCCCTCATGTTCCCTTGGGTATCCTGCAGGAAGCAGTGGGGGAGGCATCCCTAGGAGGGAGATGCTCCCAACCCCGGGTGTGTGACTCCTCCTGGTCTCCTCCTATCTCCTGCAGCTTCCTAAGTGCTTTCTGGATTTGCGTAGGGAAAATGGGAGTGTGATCAGGAGAGCGAGCATGGGTCAAAGACAGCAAAGAATGAACACAGCCTATCGTGCTAATGATGTTTCCTAAGAAATCTTCCTAAGGATTGCAGTTTGCCTCATGAAAACTGTTCCTGCAGAAGTGCCTCCCTCCCTGAGACCACAAATGTTTATGGTCTCAGGGAGGGAAGGACTGTCTAGGAGTGGAGATGCTAAGCCCAGACCGGGGAAGGAAGGTGAGGGAAGGGAGGAGGCTGGACATTACAGTTACTTCAGGAGCTTTACAAAATCCTGACATACAGGCTCTGGCACACAAATTAAATCCAGATCTTCAAGAGTGTAAGAGCATAAATTTTTTGTGGTTTTTTTTCTCTCTTTTTTGGCGGTAAAATACATATAAAATGAAATGTACCACTCTGACCATTTCTAAACGTGCAGTTCCTTGCCATTAAGTACATCCCTATTGTCGTGCAAGCACCACCACCACCATCTGAAGCATGTTCTCATCCTCCCAAATGGGAGCTTCGTACCATTAAAACATAACTCCCTATATTGCCGCCTCACCCAGCCCCTGGCAACCACCATTCTACGTCCTGTCCTTATGAATTTGACTGCTCTAATTGCTTTATATAAGTGGAATCATACAGTATTTGTGCTTTTGTTTCTGGCTTATTTCGTAATGTCTTCAAGGTTTGTCCATATTGTAAAATGTGTCAGAATTTCATCCCTTTATAAGGTGGCTGAGTAATATTCCACTGTATGTGTACGCCAAAATTTGTTTATCCTTTCGTCTATCAATGGACACTTGGGTTGTTTCCACCTTTTGGCTATTGTGAATAATGCTGCTATGAATACCGCTGTACATCTATCTGTTTGAGTCTCTGCTTTCAATCCTTTGGGGCAAATACTTAGAAGTAAAATTGACGTGTCATATGGTAACTCTATGTTTAGTTTTTTGAGGAACCACTATACTATTTCCCACAGTGTCTGTACCACTTTATGTTCCTAGCATCAATGCACAAGTGTCCCAATTTTTCCACATCCTTGCTAACAACTGTCATTTTCAGTTTTTCAAAACAATAATAACCATCCTAATGAGTCATAGCCCATTGTGGTTTTCTTCTTATTTACTATCATTTTTATTTCAACAGAAAAGGACTAAAGAAGTATAATTAATTTGACTAGATAATTCTGGGCTGAGCATTTCAATATTAACACCATTTTAAGGCCATTATTAAAACTCACTGTGGTTTTGATATCAGTGGTTTTTTTTAACTCCTTAGGTGATGCCAATCTGTGGCCAAAGTTGAGAACCAAAAACTCAGAGTCCAGGGAGGACTTTCTTTGCCAAGCCCAAGTGGGCTGGGTGTCCCCTGTGGACTCTACACCTTACTTCCACCTCATGGGAACTTGGGCTACCCCATGCACCAGCGGCTCTCTGGCCAACAGTCTTTTGTCTCTAGGGTCAAGATAGCGACTGTTCCTAAGCCATGGTACACTCCTCCAGAGGTGGAGAAAAAGATCCACTTGATCTACCAGAAATCAGAGTTTATGGAGAAGAGCATGAAGTCTTTCCGGGGTAGGTGGGCTTGGGGGAAATGGGGAAGCACCTGCTTGCTTCCTCTCTGATGTCCATGTAGCCCAGACCCCTCTGACATCCCTTTTCCAACTCCCATGGCCTTTCTGATGCCATCTTCAGCTTCTTCCTGATCTAACCCTAGCTGGGGAACCTAACTCAAGCTCCCTTTCTTCTTTCAGAAACCCTGCGTTCAGAAATGGACATCTTCAATAGTGAGTATAGCGAAGGCAGAATGTGCTTGCTGGGGGTTACTGTCATATTCCCTGTGCTCTTGATTTCTGGGCATTATTCAGAAGAGAGAATAACACCTGTAACAAAGGCAGAAGAAAGCCTTCATAGGCTCTGTGCTGGACTTGGGATCTGGGTCAACTCATCAGACCACAGAGTCACCAAGGCAGGCTATAGGGTCCAGGAGAATGGGGTTAATCCAAGGAGAGGAAACAAGGTCCAGAGCTGGGGTAAGGGTCCTTGTCTTTCCTTGTTGTGATGACCAGGGTACATTCAGACTCTCTGAATTGGGACACTCAGGTTTCACCGCACCCCTCCCCTCTTCTTTTTCTCTGTAGTTCCAGAACTGATTTGCGCTCAGGCACATGCTGGTAAGTGTCCAGACTAAGGCAAGTGGACTTCACCTGCTGGGTCCCTGTGCAGACCTCCAGTGTGTTCCAGAAGAATGTCCCTAATGTGCCCTGGAGGTGGGGAGAACCCTGTGGGTGTACTGTCCATGGACCCCCAACAAGGTATTCTAATTCTTTCTGCAGTTAATGTGATTCTGGATACAGAAACTGCCCACCCCAACCTCATCTTCTCTAATAACCTGAAGAGCGTAAGACTTGGAAACAAGTGGAATCGTCTGCCTGACAATCCAGAAAGATTTGATAGTTGCACCATTGCCCTAGGCCTTCCAAGCTTCCTCTCTGGCCGCCATTACTGGGAAGTGGAGGTGGGAAACAAGACAGGGTGGATCCTGGGCATCTGCAAGGCATCCGCAAGCAGGAAAGGGACCATGACGCTGTCAGCCAACAACGGCTACTGGGTGGTGATGATGATGAAGCGAAATGAGTACCAGGTGTCCACCATTCCCCCAACACGCCTGCAGATAAGGGAAGCCCCCAAACGTGTGGGCATCTTCCTGGACTACATGGCTGGAGACATTTCCTTTTACAATGTAACATACAAATCCCTCATATACACATTCACCAGCTTCTCTTTTTCTGGGGCCCTTCAGCCTATGTTCAGCCCGGGAATACATGATGGAGGGAAGAACATGGATCCTCTGACCATCTGCCCCATGGCTGACCAGAGGCCTCAATGAATGCCCAACACTTTGCATCTCTCTTCCGGCTCCCAGCCTTGTATCTTGAATCTGTACACTCAACTGTCATTATTGAATGCCTACTGGGTTCCAGCTGCTGTGGTAATGTAACAAGAGAAGAGTGCCAGTGCCCAAAGAGCCTATGGAATGGGAGCAGAAATAAGCTGAGAACCCAAATATTGGTAAATAAAGGGTGAAGAGAACATGTGCTGATGACACCTAAGAGGAAGAAGTACATGGCTGTAGCTTAATAAATCCTTGTATGAATTAGTACCCTGAGATGTCACTAAGGCAGAGAGCTCACCCTCATTTTGCCCCAGAGCTCTATGGCAAGGATGTGTCCCCTCATTCTATCCTCCTATCCTCTTCCTTGAGGACTTGGAAAGCTGAGAAACAAAACAAGCAGACTGGACTATTATATTTTTGTACCTGGATTAATGAATTACGGATTTTAAGAATATTGGCTAGGCCTCATAAATAAATCAATTATAAAACTTGGTCATAACTGCACTCAGTTTGCACTCAGTTTGTTGTACTTAGTCAGTCATTGTGAGACTCCATTTCCCTACTGAACGCTGTGAGAAAGATGGAACTGCTATAGTGGGAAAACATTTGACACATGTTTGACACATATTCCCAGTGTCAGTTTTTTTTTAAGATTTTATTTATTTATTTGACACACAGAGAGAGAGAGAGAGAGAGAGAGATCACAAGTAGGCAGAAAGGCAGGCAGAGAGAGGGGAAAGCAGGCTCCCTGCTGAGCAGAGAGCCCGATGTGGGGCTCGATCCCAGGACCCTGAGATCATGACCGGAGCTGAAGGCTCAACCCACTGAGCCACCCAGGTGCCCTCCAGTGTCCGGTTTTTGAAAAATTCTGTCCTGATCTATCATCCCCTATGTAAAGAGCTGTAAAGAGAAAGGAGGTAAGGGGATGAAAGAATCAGATGAAGATTAAACACTAAACCCCTCCTACCCCAACTCATCTTTCCATCTGTACTCTAGAGCCTAGACTGGACTCAGCTTCTCCATGATTGTGGTCCTGGTTTCTTCAACCCAGAGTCTTGTTCTACCCACATAATCCATCCCCTGACAGAGATCGTGTGCTCTATCTGCTTAGCTGTTCCTAATTCTTCCTTGCTATAACCCTTCCATAAACAGCTTCCTGTATTTTTTCCACCATCTCCCCATACACATATTTTCCCCCCTGTTATTCCTAAAGTGGCTCCAGAATGTGAACTATCTGATAAAACTTGCTACAGGGGGCCATACGATCCTTCAGAAAGATTAAATAATGTTTCATGCCCAAAGCAATGTTTGTCATTTAACATTTTTTGCTCACTGAATACAGATATAATGGGGTTTTACCTATGTTTTAATTTATTTCATTATCTGTTAGTGAGGCTGTGAATTTTCCATGTGGACTTCTACCTTTTGCTTCATTCTATTTGCTATGTGGAATCTAGATATTGAACTTAGTTGTCTTTAGTACTTCTTCAAAAATATTTTATTATTTAATTTTATTTGTCAGAGAAGCAGGCTCCCCGCTAAGCAAGGACCCGATGCAAGACTCAATCCCTGGATCATGAGATCATAACCTGAGCCAAAGGCAGATGCTTAATCCACTGAACCATCCAGGCGCCCCTCAAAAATATTTTACATACTAAACACCAGTATTTGTATGATGAAAATTTCTATCGTGTTTTTTTTTAATTGAGATTTAATTCACAAACCACAAAATTCACCCCTTTAAAGTGTAGAGTTAAGTGGGTTTTAGCAAATTCACAATTTGGAAATATCACCACTAAATCCAGAACATTTTCCTCACCCCTAAAACAAGCCCTGCATCCACTGGCAGTCACTTGACACTCTCCTCTTCCCCAAATCCCTGGTAACTACTATCCTATTTTTGTCTCTATGGATTTGCCTATTCTGAACATTTCATGCAAGCAGAATCACACAGTATGAGGTCTTCTATGACTGACTCCTTTCACTTGGCATAATGTTTTCGAGCTCCATCCATGTTGCAGCATATACTGTACTCATTCATTTCTTATTCTTATATGGATATATTACATCTTGTTTAGCCACTTATCAGGGTTTTTTAAAGATTTATTTTTGAGAGAGAAAGAGAGAGCATAAGCTGGGTAGGGGAGGAGTTGTGGGGGGGGGGGGCTGAAGGAGATAGAGTCTCCACTAACAGGGAACCTAACTGGGGACTCAATCCCAGGACCCTGAGATCATGACCTGAGCTGAAAGCAGATGCTTAACTGACTGAGTTACCCAAGCTGCCCCAACATTAAATTAATGTTCTTTTATGTTCTCTTATTGGTTATTAAATTCCACTTTTTGTACACAGTATAAGGACACATGCTGTCTTTCCAGAAGAGTAGGCAATTTTTGCTAGCACCATCTATTTTACACTAAGTTGAAATGCTACCCTTTCATAGAGGTCCATGTACATTCAGATCAACTTTAGCACTTACTATTCTTTTCTGTTCTACTTATTGACGTCTGGTTCAAACCACACTGCTTTGATTCAAGTAGTTTTTGTTTCTGTTCGTTTTTGGCTTTTGATGTCTGGAAAAGCAAGTATCCTTTATTTTTAGAAAAACTTTTGGTACCACAGTTTTAACACTAGTCTGTAACATATTCTAAAACATGGCTAAGTAAGTCACCTATAGTTAGTTAGCGTTAAGGGAAAAAACCATCCATCTATACTTTTACTTTGGTCATCCAGCGGGAGGCAGGCATTACATAGAATAAAACGCTCCCTGCCCCGGGGCTGTCACAACCCTGATCAGCGCTTCACTGGGGAATGAACCGAGTACGGAAACAACTCAGGGAGAAAGGGCGGTTAGGCCTCCCTGAGAGGCTGAGGACGGAAACGAAGGCGACTGGAGAATGATCACCACGATTTCCCAGAAAACAAGACGGCCCATTCAGATCGCAAGGTAGAAGGAGGCAAGCGGGGGAGAGGAAGGTCGCCAGGTTCTGATCTATGGGCCGCCCTTACCGGAAGGGACAACTGTGATAGGACCCAGAACCGGGCACAGACCCTGACACGCCACCCACTCACCGCCTCAGCGGTCCTTCGACAGACCCACGATGCGGCGGCGGAGACAGCCGCAGCCTCTCTCAGATCTTCCGGTCCGAGAGGCAGCCCACTTCCTGTCGAGCCGGGAGAAAGCAGGATGGAGTCGGGGGTGGGACTGTCCCGCCCCAACCGCCGCGCCTAGCGGCCTCCCAGTGGCTGTTCGGAGCCGAACTACATTTCCCAGCAGGCGATGGAGCGACACCACCAGTACCTGGAGAGGAGCCAGCCCGTCATGGAGGATTGGAGCCTACCTTCTGCTTTCTGTCTTCCAGATAGAGCCACGGAAACAGCGGCTGCCGCCAGCCCGTCCTCCCTCTTGTGCTGAGAGCTCTGCTTGTCGTCCTCGAGCGTCGCCTTCTCAAGCACAGCCCACCCGCTCCGAGCGGGGAGACCAGGCTTCCGCACTGGAAACGAGGCACCGGTTATGACGTCACGGCTGCGGGGGCGTCCGGCCTCCCAGAAGGCTTCGTGTCCAGGTCGTCTCCCCAACTGACGGCGCCTCAAGCCAATAGTCGCCGGCGGCCTGTGAGGACACTCCGAAGGGCGAGGGGAGGGCTCGGCGTCTCGCGCCTCGTTTCCCGGTCTCTCTGCGCCGGGGTCTCTGAGCCGTCCCCTGCGAGCACCCGGGGGAGGCAGAGCCCTGAGAGGTGAGGGGCTCCGCGAGGGCGGGAAGCAGGCTGAGATGGCCTCTGGGGAGCAGAGCTTGGTCTGTTGCTAGGGGAGCCGGGCCAGCTAGGGAGCCGGAAACTCACTCCGGGCAATGCTGCCGTCTGGGCTTTGTGAAAAAGGTACCCCTTGGCCGGTGGGAGAGGCTCCGGAATGGGCCTGGCCAGCTGGTCCCCCTGGGATGTCCCTCGCCGCTCTCAGCAGGGCTTCCACGAAAGGAGTCAGCAGGCCGTGTATGGGCTTCTCGTGCGGTCTTGTTTGCTCCATGAGCGATGCACTGCCCCCCGCCCCGCAAGGGCACCCGAGGGACCCGCGATCCAAGGTGCGCAGTTCGGCTTCATTTATGGCCAAGCCAACTTCTAAGCTAATGCCCTCGGTACTGGACCCCAGGTTTCCTGTCTTCTAGCCCACTGCCCTTCCTACCAGCAGGAGTTAAACCGCTCTTCCCAGTGGAATTTGCACTTCATGTATGTTCTCAGGAAGGTGACCCCTGGGGTTTGGGCATTCTCCGGCTTTCGTTCTCAGAGCTTCCTCTCAGGCCTTGCTAGGAGTGTCCAGTTCAGGGACCTTCCATTTGCGTTCGCAGTTCCTAACCCCAGCTTGTCTTTCCTTCCGCTTTAAATCTCATGTGGCCCCACTGTCCAGGCCGTATATTGGACCTGGTCTTTGTGGGTAAACCATGGTTTCTCTCGTCTGCAGCTCGGCTCCCTGACAGATTTTCTTCAGTAAGAGGTGACTCCTGAAGCTCTGCGAAACGAGTGTGGTGTGTGATTGCAAGGCGCGATGGCTGCAAAAGTGGTTCCAATGCCCCTAAAGCCTAAGCGGTCCTTTATATTGAGAGTTCCTCCAGACTCCAAGCTGGGCCAAGACCTACTTCGGGATGCTACTAGTGGGCCCAAGACCATCCACCAGCTGGTTCTGGAGCATTTCCTCACCTTCTTGCCCAAGCCAAGCCTGGTCCAGCCCAATCAGAAAGTCAAGGAGACCTTGGTTATTATGAAGGATGTGAGCTCAAACTTTCAGAACAGACGTAAGAAGCACATGCTGTTTCACTAGAAGAGAAGGGACTGGTAGTAGGGGCAGACATAGGTTTTTATGTTAGTGATGAATTCAAGTTAGGATAGTGGGTATTGGAAAAAGTTGATTCTAACCTCAGCATGTTGGGGAGAGGGAGTTTTGTGCTCAAGCTGGAACTGGAGTGGCTTGCTGGGTGTGTGTAAACCCATAGAACAAACATAGTGTCATTTTTTTACCCAAACGTTGGGTGGGTGTTTATCATTTTAGGATAAAGAAATGTGGATGAAATGTTGAACTGACTGCAGTTTATGTGGAATTTTGGAAATTTTGTGCTTATGGGCATCTTCGGACATTACCCTCCTCTAGCCTTCCCTTTAGTAGTAATGGGAATTTTTAAAGTTCTTAAGAGAATCATTCTTTCCATAATGAGGAGACCCTATATAGGTTCAAGACCCTGTGGTTTATGGCTTGAACTCTTCCTGGGCTCACAGAAGCAAAAAAAAGATCCATGAATTGCCTTCGGAAGGAGTGAGGACAGTGTGGCTTTAAGGTGTAGTTAGGGGTTCCCATATTAGAGCCACTGATTTTTCCATTAACTACAGCTTCCTCTTTACCCAGTGCAACCTCATCCCATGGTGAAGCTTCTGCCCAGAGAAGGAATCCAGCAGAAACAGGACACAGTGTCTCTGTATTTGAAAACTGAGCCTGAGGTGGGTTTGGTTTTCCCGTTCACTGTTTTGAGTACCTCACCTTCTCTGCTCTTTCAGCACTCCCTGCTCAGCCAACCCATGTATAAAAATACATTATTGGGGGGCGCCTGGGTGGCTCAGTGGGTTAAGCCGCTGCCTTTGGCTCAGGTCATGATCTTAGGGTCCTGGGATCGAGTCCCACATCGGGCTCTCTGCTCAGCAAGGAGACTGCTTCCCTTCCTCTCTCTCTGCCTGCCTCTTTGCCTACTTGTGATCTCTCTCTGTCAAATAAATAAAT